>NC_141036.1:26785000-26943750 GCF_052040795.2 Danio rerio | reverse complement strand
GCATACTAAGTATATGTAGATAGATGTAGATGCATTGCTAGATAGGAGGATCAATGGATGAATGGGTAGGTATATAGGTGGCTTGATGGGTATGTGGGTGATAGAGTAGATAGGTAGATGAACGATTAGCTAGGTAGATGGATGGAAGGTTAGTAGGTTGTTGGTGGATGGATGAATGGCAAAGTATATGGGTTGGTGGGTGATTAATTTGATAGTTGGATGAATAGGTGTGTGGGTGGATAGATTGATAGGTGTATTTATTTATTTTGTGCACTAAGTTAGAAGATCAGTTCATACTGTATCTAGAATGCAGAACAGCAGTATGAATTAATCAACTAATTGACTAGTCTTTCAACATTCACACAGCTTTCTGTTCTCTCATATTTCCTTTATGCATACACTAAATACTGTTCATACATGAATGCACACAGACTCACACATTTAGGCGCACGCAGCATAGTATAGTACAGAATGTACAGCACGTTGTAAAATAAAATGCATTCATTTACAACAGTTCCTCGTGACCTTGTGAACACTCTCTGTGCCAGACAGATAAAGGCTGATCAGAAAGAAGCTGATGATCCGGAGAGCTTTAGCAAAACACAACCAACAGTAGGAGTGAGAATGAAAGACAGTGAAGCTCACTGACTAACTGACTGTTTTGCTTTCTGAATGACTGCTATTGTGGACTCATACCCTCCCCTGCTCTTTACCAAAATAATTGACATGTGGGATATGCATCTGCCAACGCGCACACACTCAAGTATATATATAAGAGAGTTCTCCTCCCAAAGTGTGTCTGACCAGTTTTAAGAGAGGTTATGCAAACATCTAAGTTCTGGATTGCTAGCAGACGTCAAGAAACAAAGGTTGAAGGAATAAGAGGACCGTCACCGGACTAATATAAAGAGTTATGAAGGATAAAAGAAGGGGAGAGGTGGATTAACTTTGACCCAACCTTGGAGGAAGTTGGGAAGTTGCTAAAAGACTTTGGGGAAAATCGAATGGAATCAGGAGGTCACCCGAGGCACAGACCTGGAGTTGTGCTGCTACACATTGAATATCAGTCTTGCCAATCACAGTGTGTGTTAGTGAGGATTCCGGCTGTGCTCAGTATCACGGTGTGCTTAGAACACTAGTATGATCGGCTATCCAGGGCTTTAAGACACCTGCACAAAGGCACATGCGGTTCGATAATACATTACTCTTTGTTAGAGATCATCCTGGGCTTCTTGTGCTTCTACCGTCGGTGATTTTTAGTGTTTTAGAGTCAAACCTTTCAATATTTCACACATACGCTGTAGAAACACGCTCACTCAAAGTGCTGGCACATTTCTCAATCAGTTACAAAGGAATTGCAATGAATTGAACTTGAGATTTTAAAAATGAAAGCCTGAAATAATCTTGATGTTTTGCTTCATGCAGTCTAAACTTTAATATCATGTTGGATTGGTTATAGAAATGTTTATAGAACGTAAACAACGTTGAGCGTCTACCAGAAAATCTGCTTCTTTTCTGAAGTTGCTCAAATGTGGTTATTTAACATCTTTCAGTTTAAATACTCCTTTCCAATCTGCAGAAAACAGTTGGCAGAGTAGATAGCGCATTGATTTATGATTGTTCCAGCGAGCCAGACTGTGTTTGCGGTATCACGGTGTCATTCTGGCACTGAGGTGTGTGTAGTGACGAGGTGAATCTCAGCAGGCTCTACCTCATCACCAAAGACAAAAACAAACTCGCAGAAACAGACAAAGTGTTTGGAGGAAAAGCAGGACTTTCATCAGCGATTGGGATTCAAAAATCTGTAATGTGGTTAGCCGGCTACCGCTTCAGATACAAACCTAACAGCCTTCTGCATAACAAGTATGATATTATCTAAAAGCCACTTCTCCGTTAGTGTTGGTAGCATTCTCATTTGAGTGGTGTGACAGTAAAGTTAAGTGTGGAAATTGCCACGTGAAATGAGTTTTTTTTTCACTCCTGAACATGAAGATGGTACGCTTTTAATTAGCCGCCTTTGGTCGGTTTGCTATCGCATGCGATATTAGGATTCAAACGCAGTCGCTAAAGTGATTTAGTTAACCCGGCACTTAAAGAGCTCTGGTGTTTAGTGTAGTAATTTTGCTGCGGTTTCAGCTGTCGGCTGTGTAGCGTGTGCTGAATTGTGCAGTCATCAACTACAGAGGCCTCATTGATCAGCCAGCGAGCCTCAATACACAATGAGACCAGGCCAGCGATCTCTCCTCCTCTCCTCCTCTTCATCCCTCCTGCTGCGATCCCTCGTTCTGCTCTCCCTCTGCCGTGAGTCGTCACATTTCTGGCTTTACTTCTCCATCTGTCTCCTTTCTGTTTGTAATTTCTCAGCACGCCTGGAAATGAATATTTCTCCCTCTGTCTGTAACCGTATGAAACCCCAGGCTACTTTCATTTCTCTTCATCTTTCTCATCTGTGTCTCGGCCTCTCCCTCTCTCTTTATTTTTGACGGTCTCGATCTCCTCAGACACTTCTCTCTGTCCTTCTCTCTCACTCCGCCTCGGAGGAAGATAATTTATGGGAAGGAGCGGAGAGATGCGCGTGTGAAGAGAAAAGAGGATACGGGGAGAGGAGAATGGAGGCCGAGCCAGCTGGCAGATTTATGATTGAGGGATCAGAGAGAAGTGTGGACCAAAGACAAAACAGATTGAAAATAGTGGTGTCATGCACTTTTCTCATTCTCTCTTTTTTTTCTTGATTCGCTTGGTGCTTCTGACGAGAAAATACACTTTAAATATAGCGTTTCTGTTTTGTTTTTGACAAATTACCAGCTGGATATGTGAATGCAAATCTAATAGCGTTTTTCGTTTAGTATGCAAAGAGACCCGGGTTCAAATCTCAACCTAATAGGCGCTTTTGAAATAAAGCAAGCAAAATTGCGGCAGATCTTGACAGCTTGTGATCAACCCACATTTTCATTGTATAGAAAAGATTTGACATTTTGATAATGACTCTGTTTTTTGTGCTCCGGTGGAAATAAAGGGCACATGAGTTTAGAGTGATGTGATGCTGGGTAGAAGATGACAGAATCTGCTAGGGATTGACCAATTTATACGCTGCCATAGCACTTTGCCTTAGGGCTGTGCAATTTGGGGAAAATATCTACACTGTAAAAAGTTAAGGTAACTCAAACCATTTGAGGAAACCAATTGCAACAAACCATTCAAGTTCAAAAACTAATCCTTAATGAGTACTGTGAACTTAATCCATTTGGGTAAACGAAACAATTTGAGCTTAGTAAAAGCCAATAAATGAAGAGAACTCACACCAAAACTTAATTAGTTAAGGCAACTCAAACCGTTTGAGGAAACAGATTGCGACAAACCATTTGACTTAAACAAATTTATATGAGTAGTTTTAACTTACTCCATTTAAGTTAAAGCAAGTATTTAATTAACTCATTACCTTCTACACTGTTCAGCTGTTGAACTTCGGATCTCTTTTCAGATAAGTAGAATTAATTTTCAGTAAGTTTTGGGTTAACTACACTCATTTCATTTGATAAAGTTGACTGTTGGGTTTTACAGTGTACTGATTTACTGACGCTATTAGAAACGAATGTGTTTTACAGTTATTCCATGCTCTTGGCTAATCTTAAAAAAAAATCTGTAATTTTACAGTTTATTTCTGGAAGCTGGGGTGCCGGAAAAAAAAAATCTATAAAATAACGGGCATTAAATTACAGAAATGTACCCTAAAATAACGAATATTAAAAAACAGAAATTTACCAGAAATTTAAATTTAAGAAAGTTTCTGTAATTTAACATCTATTATTTTACGGTATATTACTGTAATTTAACAGCCGTTATTTTACAGTTTTTTTCCGGCACCCCAGCTGCCGGTAATAAACCGTAAAATTACACATTTTTTATTTACAGTGTATTTACAGTACATATATTTTTCAACTATTAGAATTTTAAAATAAGTATGTTTAATTTCATTAGCAATCATTTTGTATATGTTCATATATATATATATATATATATATATATATATATATATATATATATATATATATATATATATATATATATCCATTTCAGAATTAAATATAGGGGAGATACAGATAAGAGAAAGAAAATAATTGATGATAAGAGAAAAAATACATATTGGTCTACATTGCATAAATGCCCACATTCCTCAAATGGTTTGAGCTACCTTAATTGTTAGAATTTTAAGATGTAGGATTATTATTAGCCTGGTTGTTAGCCTGCCCTGGAGCAGGCTAGCTTCAAACAATAAGTCTCCATAGTAACTGAGTTTACCCTCCTTTCATGCAACTGAGTCAAGGCTAAATTCAGCCAGGATAGCCTTAAAATCCCAACTTAATCCTTACTTTTGTGCGATACCCCTCTGCTTTACTTTATTTACACTGTATTTTAGGATAGAATTTAAAGATGTTGCATATTTTATGATAGTACTTACATCCCAAACTGTGCTGGGCTAAATGTGCTTGTTTTTTGAGCAAACTGTACAAGTGATGCTATTGTAATCAGCAGAGAACTCATGAAGAGCTGATAAAATATCGTCACCTTGGGTTCTATCTGCATTCTGAATGATTTTGAGATATTGAGCTTGAAAGTTTTTGCATTCCTTGGAAAACAGTATGTGTGTAACATTTGTTTCTTTAAATAAAAAGTCCTAAAATGTAAACAACTTATAAAAAAACATACCATAATGTAAATAAGTAGTCATTTAATAAGAATATATCAATAACTCAATTTTGACAAAAATGCTGGAAGGAACCTCATAATTCTAGGGTGATGAAACGTAAATGAGTCAAAACAGCAACGTTGTTGAGGAGGCAATCATTATTTTATACTCAAACCAGGCCTGTTGAGAGTGAAAACTTCTTTAAACTTGTACATGTACCATGAACTAGCACACAATAAAATACAAATTAATTTATAAGACTGTTAAATACAATGTGAACTCTCCATTTTACAGCAATACCAATTTAACTTAGAGTACAAGTAATTGAACTGCTGTATATTTAATAATTTACAGGCAAAATTGTATAGAATTAAACATCAGTCTTTTATTAGCAATCAACCAAAACATTAGTATTTAGTGTATTATGGTGTCAGTTTTAACATCATGCTAGATCATGCACTATTTATTGGTCACTAATCATAAACATTTATTGCATGGATTTCAGAATGATAATTGTTCCTCAGTCTCATTTTTAAGTTTCATTACAACCTGTTCACACACTGAAATATAAATGAAAATCTCATAAAGTACATACAGACCCCAATTTACTTAATCTAACTTAATTGCATACCGGTTTCTCCCATAATAACATCCTATTTTAATCTTCATATTAAAATCCATGCATATTGCCACAAAACATAACTGTTAGTGTACATCGTTAGGCTGGTTTGATCTTTTTTTGCAAGCTCAGAGATAAAAAAAAATTGGACAGCAGTTAAAGTGCCTCAAAACCCACTAGGTAATTAGGCCAGAAATTTGTACACAGCTGGTGTGTGAAAAGCATTGACATTCTGGATTTGGATGCCAATAAAATCCCTGATTACCTCCGGTAAATGTTGAAATTACCTTACATCCTCAAGAGAAACAAGTACCATGCGAATAGGACTAAGCACAGCATTTTAGACTAACGATGCTTCTGAAAAGAGAAATAATTCTATTTTAGTGAAGGTCAATGGAGGGGATGTTGAAGATGAAGAAGCAAAGAAAAGTAATGACATGTGGAAAACTCAAGCAGAGAGCAGACGGTTTGGTAAAAAAGAAAGAACAGCGGAGAGTTGTAAAACAAGAGATTGAAGTTAAGAGGGAATTGTTAATACAACCATTAAAATGAGCAGAACACCAGGGAGGAAGGAAACGACAGTATAACAACGATGAGAACGGGACAAAATGAGCAAAAATACAGACTCTGTAGGGACACAGAAACGGCAAGAATGAAGGAAGCAGATATGACAGTGGTTTTATGAAGGATAACCTCAAATTCACTCAGGGACTTCTGCAGTTAAAGAGAGCACGTATTCAAGAAGAACCTCAAGGAAACGCAAGATTGGCCATTTTATGGTGTAATTGCTGTTTTTCCCAGAGTATGTGCACTTATAGCTCAGCAAGGACATTGTTGTTCCTGTTCTCTGTGACTCACTAGCTCAGGTTGATGTGACAATCTGTCTATACTTCAGACTTCTCTTGCTGTTTTTCCTCAGCTTTTTTAATAACATCACATCCTGGGGTGCTGGAGCTCATTGTCAACAAGAGAAAAAGTCAACAGTCTACGCTGAAAAGCTAACTCAAACTTAAATTAAAGATCTGAAATAAGTACAGTAGTAACATATTTATTATTGGACAATATCAGGGTTTTTTTCTGTCAGGAGATATTGCATTTTACATGCTCATGTCTACTAATTGAACATTTGAAATAAAAATATACATTATTTAATTTGCTAACTCACATTGTTATTCTTAAGGTGAATAATTAACACATGATATAACGATGATGTGACGCTGACAACGGAAGTGCAAATCCAAACACAGGGTTTTATTAACGGGATGGTCATGCAAGCAATGATCAACACAGGAGCAAACTAATGTACAGTATAAGGGCAATCCAGAGTCCTAGTCAAAAAAAAAAAAAAAACGGCAGATCATGACAAGGCGGGCAGCAGGCAACTTAAAACAAACAAACAATGTGAGGGTCAAAAACATGGCAAAGCAAGACAAAGATAACACATAGTAACTAAACAAAAAAACAAGACTCAGCAACATAATGTGTGTTTGAGCTTTACTTATAGTCTAGGTAATCAGTCTGTGAGCAGCTTCAGCTGTGTGAGTGTTTGCAATCACTGGTGACTTGGTGCAGGTGTTTGTATGTGTTGCATAACTAAATATGTAGTCCATAACATGGCAGATTTGTAGTTCGTGTGAATGTGAGTGTTTATCAGCAATCTCTGGTTGTTAGATCGTTGGTGATCGTGACACATGAAGAGTTTAGATGCAAAAACCTCTGAAAGCAATTAGATAATTCCTTCTAGAATTAGCATTTTTCTTAAATTAATGTGTGTAGGCTCAGAAAGTGTATATTTTTATATAATGACAATAAAGTTCTTCTCATTGCCTTTAAAGGGAAATATCTGAACATAAACACAGGAGGCTGAGAAAAATGCTCATTTTAGGTGAAAATTTCAGACAAAAAGCTTCCCTCAAAAAATTACTTTTGCTGTTTTATCAAACAACTTTAAAATGAGGGATTTAAAATGAGTTGAAACAACACAATTCTTAAGTTTTTTTTGGGACAAAAAACAATTAAGTTAATCAATTTGTGTTTGGAAAATATGAAGGAATTGTGTGGATTTTTTACAGTGTTCAAAAAAATTCTGCTCATTTGCTTCCGGTCCTTCTGTTGACGTTAACCTAAAGGCTTCCATAGCACCTGATATTAGTGCCTTCTCTTACCATAAATTTGCTATGAGGGAATAATGCATAAACAAAAACCCATTCCGTTTCAGTCAGAACTACCTGAACATACTGAAATAAAAGTCTTAGCATGTCCAGTTCATGCAGGTATTAATCTTCAGAATAGTCAACAATTTACCAGTTAAAAAAAGATGTAAAACTTTAGTTTAGAACACAATTCACACTTTTCGCTACTGGCTTATTACCTGCCTATTAATAAGATATTAACTGTTAATTAATAGCTATAAAGTATTATTTTATGCTGCATCCCTAATCCTACCCAAAACATAAAAACACAATTTTTACCATACTAACTAGTAAAAATAGCCTATTGGTAATTGCTTAAGCTCATAGTGTTAGTTTGCATATGGTAATGTTCTAATGCCTAATTTCTGATTGTGAAGATTTTTATTAATCTCCCATGTTTTTTTGTTACCCTATAACTCCAAAATTAGCTGTAAATCAAGGAGTCATAGTTTTATTTATTTATTTATTTATGCTTTGACTCGGATTATGAGACTTTTCCTCCAACAAATTTTGATGTTAAAAAAGTTTGAAAAACTGACATTGCTGACATTTTTTTATACTTTGAAGTGATTTAACGCATGGGTTGTTGTATGTTATTGTACAAAAACCCAATAATATATCTGTTATTTTACAGACTAAATTTGCTATATATTATTTTTCATACAATAAATCATTTCAATCTACTAAGTGACGTTTATTTATAAACTTATTTCAAGAGGATCACATTCTTATGATTGACCATAGCTGGTCCCGCATTAGCTAATGCATGATTCACCAATCAGATGATTCTTAACTCACCATAAATAACTAGCGTTATCTTAGTCTTGAAGTCCTCGGTTATCTTAGTCTTCCTCCCTCCATCCAAAGACATGTGACTTAGGTTAATTGACAAATCTAAATTGGCACCAAATATGTGCTCCTAGTCAGCAGTTATCTCTTCAAAAAATTCTTATTTGGTCATCAGATATAAACAGTAGGTGAGTTCTCGAGATCTATCTGAGCTCGAACTCTCATCTCACCCTACAAACTTAAGGCTCAAGGATCTTATGAGCTCAGGGCCCCTTTCCAGGACAGCATAACAAACACACGTTATAATCAATCATCAGCTAAGTGTGAATATGACAATACAAAAGACTGTTAAAATGCACAAATTAATTTTCAACATCAAAAGTCAACAGAGCAGAGATGAAGTTGCCATACTTCAAAGCATAATTGGAAAAAAAAAGCCTGTGAATCACGAAATATGGAACCTATTAAGCAATTTTTTTTTGCAGTAAAAAGGTAATTATTAGCCTGTTAGTATCAAACAGAACTAGAGATGATTTCAAGTCAAATCAAAATAATTTTTCTCACAACACACACTAATTCAAAGCATATTTACAGAAAATAGTGATGTCATTATTTATAATTTTATAATATCCTGATAGTATAAAGTGCATTCACACCATATCGTAATTACCATAATTATGAGATTCCAACTTGTAATAAGAGGTCATGCATAAAGTGAGAATTTTCTGAGAGCTGAGACTTTACTGTTTGACCGATGGACTGCCTGACCTTCGCAGACTAAATTAGATGCTGATAATGCCATTGAAATCAACACTTTCGAGTCTGAAGACATAAAACGCTCCAAATAGAATGTTGTCAGGTGAAACTACTAGCGGTAGTTTACATTTTGCAGCAAAACAATCAAGATTGAGTTAATTGCTATCATAATATATTGCTCTTTTTGAGTAAACTACATGCTCGCGGGTAAATTTGCACATCATTCTAATAATAAATGCAATAAAATGCATCACTAGTTTCAAAGTCACTAATAAAATAACTTACATTCGCTGATCATGTGACTCAGAAAGTTTTTATGTAACAGTAGAGTGCTGTTGTCATTAAAGAGGAAGGGGGTCGCACAAAAATTAAGATGTTCTAAAAGTCTATCTAAATCTAAATTTTTCATTTCAACATTTCATTCATGCTAATAATTTGATTTATAATGGAAGAAAAAAAGGAATAAATTAGAAATAGACTAAATAGAAGCAATTTCAGTGGTTTCAGACATTCGAACCATGCTGTATATTCATAATCTCAGCCACAAAAAGCCATTCTCTGCACCAGTGTGTGTCTATGCGTGGAGTGAGAGAGATAAAGAATGGCTCTTTAGCCCTGGCAGAATATGCTGTTATGTAATTCTCAGCAATAAAGCATTTTTTTTCCTTTTGCAGTTGAAAGTGAGATGCTGTTGGGGATGGAGGCCAGGTTGTGACAGGATGAATGTGCATGGGTGTGTGAGAAGAGTTGTGATGGTCTGGATTTCAGCGCTGACCGTAGGGTAACTCTCCCAGGCTAGCCTTGTGTAATTGCCCTGTAAATTTCCTGTAAGCCCCCTTTGTTATTACCGACTGTAAATGTCTCTGCAGCGCCTCCAAACAACACGTCAGGAACACGCATGGATCCGAAATGTTCACGCACACACATAAGGAATGTGAGGAGATGAGGGACAGAATAACCTGATTGGTGCCATCTAGAGAAATAGATGGACGGATGGAGGGAGAAAGAGAGATGAAATGGAGTGAGGAGAGAGTGCTATGACTGAAATATGGTGATAGAACAGAGGAGCGTAAAACATGAAGGTCAAAAGAAAGAGAGCGCGAGCGGATGCGGCAAGGGGAAGAGATAAGGGAGAACAGCAGCGAGAAATCACAGATGGAACAGGGAATGAAAGAATAAACATCATAAACAGACAGTGAAACGCTGAAGGTAAAAATTGCACACAATTGGAGCTTCAGGGCATATTCTTGAAATGATTCTTAGATCAAGCAACAAGATGTTTTCTTGATTTGCTTACTTGCGAAGCTGTGCTTTAGCCGAAAATGAACATTCATCATTTGCATCCTTGTGTCATTCATTCATTGATTCATTCATTCTTCGGCTTAGCGGCTTATTTATCAGGGGTTGCCACAGCGGAATGAACTGCCAACTATTCCAGCATGTATTTTACACAGCAGATGCTCTTCCAGCCACAACCCAGTACTTGAAAACACCCATACATTCACACACTCACACACACACACACACACACACACTGAGGCCAATTTTGTTTAGCCAATATACCTATACAGTCTTCGTACTGTGGGGGAAACCTTAACACCCGGAGGAAACCCACGTGAACACAGAGAGAACATGCAAACTCCCCTCATTCATTGTCATTACAATCCTTTTTGAATTTTGTTTAATATACTGTAATATAAAGACATTTTGCAACCCAGGCTCATTCTGAACATGTACCTCTATATACATTTCTGGAGAGTGCCAAATGCATCCAAGGAGGTACGTTTTTTTCTCTCACGAGTGTCATTTGCACCTGCTGTTCTCTCGTAAATTCACCAGAGGCCGCTGTTAACTGACCATAACCCAATAGTGTTTTCAAAGGCATCGATTGACCCGCCAACCCACCTCCCCAAATCCAGTCGACAGTTTTAACAAGCAATACAGGAAAAGAAAGCCCTCATCTGATTTTTACCATGTTTTCAAATTTTACCACATTTTCACCTTGTTGTTTATTTTTATATTTTATTTTTTGGATCGTTATTATTATTATCTTGCAGGCTTTCTAAAACAGTTTTTTGTCAGACTCAAATCCAGTCATTGTGGTCAACTCCTCTCTGCGTCTCAAGTCCGCCGAAGTTCCTGGCAAGCAAACTAGACAAACTGTTAGCAGTAGGAAAGCCTTTCGTTTTAAAGATGAAATCCAGCCATGCCTATTTCAGTCTATGTAATTTGCAACCTCTAGAAATGTATATAGGGCTACGTTTTTTCAGAATGAGCCTATGTTGACATTTTGATAACTGTAGTCAAAGCAACAAAGTATCCTCACTTCATTCAGCATTCTAACTTTTGGTAAACTGTCTCTATGTTTTAATATATTGCAGGAAAGTAATTGTTTTCTGTTTGGTTCTCTGTAAAAATGAAGCCTCATTCACACTACAAGTGACTTGCAGCGGCAAAGCGATAAGCGATTGTTCATTTCAACGGAGAGTGAGTGACAGTGACCATTGGCGACAAGGTGGCCGCGTCTAGCAACATGACAAAATTGAGAATGCTTCAGCTTTAGGCCAATCATGAGCAACTTTCTTATGCAAAAGTCAATAGCATCAGTAGAGCTCATGTGATCCTCTTATAGCTCGCACAGAAGCCAGTTGTATTCTCCATGCTGGTGCAGGTCATCACCCAGAGCGACAGCTAGCTACAAAGTCGCTGCTAGTGTGAATGAGGCATGACCAGCGCTTATTTTGTGCTAAAACACACCGAATCTGGCACCTCTGAAATTTGATCCGCCCTCCTACCCAGTTCGCTGTTCACTTTCACTTTCTTCCGCGACTCCCCAACCCTCTTCACTTTCATCCACAACACTCCTGCATTGCTCCCTTTTGTCCGTGTGTCACCCCTCCGCCATCCACCACACCAACACCCTCCTCTTTCGTGCACAACATCTCTCCCTTCACGGGTAATCCATTACCCTGATCTGTTCCGGGACCTCGCAATTCAAAATTAAGCAGTGGGCATGACTGGTTGTACTTTACATTTCGCGGCATGTAGTTTGGAATACAATTACATTGCTTAAAGCCATGAAAATAATAATAAAAAAACAATTAGCATTGATACATAAATTGGAAAAACAGACCTTTTTGCATGTTGTCGATTTATAGTTTTAGTGACACCTAGTGGTGTGGATGTAGCAGATTTGAAGTGCCCAGTAATTTAAGTGTTGCAGAACTGAGTATTATTGAGCAGGCCATGTGATCTCAGAGTGGTGGCACTTTAATAAGCCTTCTACATATAAAATAACAGCTTTTTAGCTGACTGAAATCCCCGTTCAATTCTTTGTGTAAATCTAATGAGGAGAAAAGGACTGCATGAACCTTCAATCTAAATGTCCAATTATTACAATGATGGCAGATTTTAAGTCACAGCAGTTTGACATTTCCAGTTCAGTCAAGACGTTTGCTTAAAATAATTACTTTAAATAATTAAGAAGAATCCATTCAAGGCTACCATTTGCATGTCCTTCATTATTTTTTAAGTTCAGTGAACTCTTAATTTTTTTCTTACAGTTCAGCTTTAGATTAAGAATACAAATGAGAGAGAGAGAGAGCGAGAGAGAGAGAGAATACAGAAAGGCAAGAACATGGATGTAATTAGACGAGTGGAACAAAGAGACAAGAGATGGATGTTAAGTCCATTTTCTCCTCTCTTCGCTTTTTGCATGTCCTTTTCTCTCCCTCCTTGCCTTTTCCCCTGCTCCTTCTCTTTCTCGCCCGCACGGACAAAGCTGCATGATTATACTGCAAGCCTGAGCAGCAGAACAAATCACATTTCTGAAGGAGAGAGATGGAAATAAACAGGCACGCTTGCTGGAGAGATAGCGCCGAGAGAAACACGGAGGAGATGATGAGGAATCCATGGTGGGGAGATAAAGAAGAAGAAAGTTAAGGAAATGTAAAGTAGGGGAGACGCGGAGAAAAAGTTGGAGGAGGTTACAAGGAGAAAACCAGAGGATGCAAGTGACGGATGAAGCCAGTTACTGAGGAAAAGAGAGCTTAGCGTGAGGGTTCAGGGGCTGAAGATGAGAAAAGCGAGGGAAGAATGAAGGAAAGAGACGGGGTTTGATGTTAAAAAGGAGGTGGGGGAGCCTGTGTAGGTGTGAAAGCGGAAGGGAATGAGATTAGTGAGGAAAAGCAGGCGGTAGGAGAGGGAATTATGAGTTTTAGAGAGCAGCAGAAAAGAAAAGAAGAGAGAAAAGAAGGGCAGGCGATAGAAAGACGGCGGATTGGAGAAGAGACAAGGGAAACGGAACTGGGGAAGACCAGGAATAAGAGAGTGACAGATTGAGATAAAAAAAGGAAACAGTGGGGATTTGCAGGGGATTATGTATTATTTATGGTGCGAACGTTTCTTTAATCGTTTGATTGGCAGAGAATGAGATTCTTCAGAGAGATAGTTTTCATTTCAGGCCATGTAGTGAGGAGAATAAGCATGGCATCTCAGTCTGTCAGCTTTCCTACCTAAATCTGCTTGCTTGCTGATTACCTGAAACATTAGGGTTAAGAAACGTCAGGTAACCGGAAAAATAAAACAGTGATGAGTGACTCACAAGTTACGAAGATATCAGGTGCTTACAGAGCGAGGTAGAAAGACTGAAGTGAAATTGGATTAAAGGAGAGAATCAAAGGACGTCGTAACGTTTCAGCAGCTCTAGTATTGTTAAACTTTGACGTGAATCTCTTAGGACGTCCTCATCCTCTGCCTGCTTGTCTGCTAATTCCTTTGAAAGTTATATATGTGTTATGTAGGACTGCTGTCTGTGTGTGAGGGCGTCTGGTGGCTCCACTGTAAGCTATAATTCAGCTTGTTAATCTTGAGCAGGGTTGTTGCTCATACGCCAACTGCTATCTGGCCTTCTACCAAGTCACTAAATTGAACTCACCTACCTAATTTAGTGCTGCCTTCTTAGTAGGGGGAGATGGGGGATGATTCCCTCCCTTATGTCTGGAGTTTATTGAACCCAGATGAAAGATGACCAACATGAAACAGTCCACAGCCATTGTCATGGCCTTGCGACCACTGATAGGCTGCAAAAGTTTAGGATGACCATCTCACAATGTGTTTGATGTTACAACCTGTCTGTTGAATAGCTAAGAAGCAGTGGCATGCTGCTATCTGGGCAAAAAAAGAGCTAAAATGAATACCTGTAAGTTGGATTCCACTAAGCAGGGTGCGAATTATACATTGACTGTCGGGGGTCAAGTTGTTCAGTTATGTTCGGTAATGTGCATCAGTGATCCAAATGTATATATTTAATTAAGTTACATCTTATTTCTTAATCAAACTTATTGTTATGTTTTTAGTGTTTTAAAGGATATTGAGCGGTTCTCAATGATATTTGTGACATTAAATAAACTGTGATAGGTTTGTATTCCTGCACCTGTTATTGGATGGCCATGCCCATTTTAATTTTACTGTTTAAGTTTCATGTGCAAGCAAGTGCATAATAAAATACAAACTATGCATCTAGTTTTACAAACACCTATAGTTTAAATGCCCATTTTACAAGAAACATGTTTTGCGAACACTTACTATGCCTGTTGTCTCTCTAGATTTGACAGTTTCAAACCGCTGAATTAATATTTTTGGCACAAACATGCATTCACAGTGGTTTGAACGGTTATACGGGTGGTCATTTAAGTTATCTATTACTTTAATTATTAATATTATTTAAGATACAGATCAGAGCAAACAATTTCTTAACTATTAAAGGGCAGACCCCCGATACATCTTGTTTTGATGTTTTTCAGGGGGAAATAAGCATTAATTAGGGGGGTCAAACCCCCTTCAAACCCCCCTGTAATTCGCACCCTGCCTCTAAGGATAAGTTTAAACAATGATGTAGAAAAATAGAAATTATTTTACTTCAAATGTTAACATGTTATGCGACAACAACATTTTCAATCCAATCTGCATTTGCAAATCTGTGAAAATGGTCAAAAACGCTGTATTACATATGCTACGATGTGTCACTTCTAGAATTTGTCGTGTGTTAAAACAAGTCTCCAATTTTGGTTGTAATGTGACTTCAATCCACACTTTGCTGATGAATTCACCATTATTATCTGTTTGTTTGCACTTACTTTTAATCTACACCTCACTAAACACGTAGCAAACGGGTGTTTACACAAACACAATGATAATGTTTTCATCATTCATCATTTCATCAATTCCAGCTTGTAAACTGTTTTCAGATTAATGTGTTTTCAGTCCCAAAAATGAACAAGAACAAGCAAAAGGACAAGCAAACCACATAAAAGGTTTACTGCTTTTGGCTGAAAACATTTGGTAACAAAATCTTATGTAGTTGTGGCAGCAGGTCTTGCTTGAATGACGCGTCACAGCTGTTTCCAAATAGTAATGCATCTCACTTTAATTGTTTAACATTAAAATATTCTTTTACTAACTTGCATTAGTAGAAGTACTAAGAGTTTCTTAGTGTGTGTACTACAGTAAAAATAGTTGTTTTGGACCACACTCATGAGTTGAGTTGGCAAAATCTGTCCAGACATTCTTTACCATATCTTTTGTTGTCTTCGGTTTGAGCAAATTGTTGTTTTAAATGTTTTGCCATTTTAAATATTCAAATATAAATATAAATATTTAAATATACCCCAATGTACTTTCAAATCTTTTGAAGTCGAAAACGTATTGAAAATTTAAAAGGAATTTATCTTAGGGATTTTTTTTACAGTTTGTATTAACAATTAAAAAAAACAGTTCACCCAACATTTTAAATTGTCATTTTTTACTAACCTTTCACTTGTTCAAAATCTATTTTGAGTTTCTTTTTTTTCTGTAGAGCACCAAAATAAGATATTTTAAAGACTTCTGGTAGCAGGTACTCATTGACTTCCATAGTATTTTTTCCTACTATGAATGTCAATCAGAGCCAGCAACCAGCATTCCTCAAACTAACTTATTTTGATAAAAGAAATTAGCTTTTATCTTATTAAGATAAAATAAACTCATAAAGGTTTAAAACCACATTAGTAAATGGTTAGGTAATTTTTATTTTGGGGTGAACAAACCCTTTTAAGTATTTTGTCAGGTTGTAACGGCTAGATATGGCCTTTTTAAAAACTTATTTAGAGATGAAAATAATGTTTTATTTACTGTTATTTAAATATTGTTTTTATATTACACACCATTAATTTTAACTTCTATTTAATTCCTATTTAATTCTTAATTAACTCGTATTTCAACTAATAAATTACTACCATATTTGGTAAATTTGCTCATTCAACCTCTTTTCCATCAGCATAAGCAGTGTGTGCACATGGTGTGTATTGATACATCGCCCTCATCTGGCCAAATCATGAAGTACTCAATCAGATAAACCCCCCTACACTCCCGACCCCTTCATTTATTTGCTCCTCATAGCATCAGTATGCCGGCATACTATCGATTGCTTTACTTTCACACTTAATCCAATTGTGAGCATGTTGTGTGTGTTATTATGGTTTGATTCTAATGGGGTCAAGATGATCCATCTGCGGTTTCTTGTTGTTTTCGCCCAGCCTTCGGTGCTCATAAACTTCCTTGCCCACAATGCAGATACGACCATAAGCTGCTCCCACGCAAGTTTGTGTAGCCCCTCCACTTTGTTGCTGGCAGCTGTGAATGTGTCCAAAACCCGCAGCTGTCTTTCTCCTGCCCCGTGCCTGCCTCTTCATCTCGCTCTCACTGTCTTTCCACCTTCATCAGCGGGTTGGTGAGTTTCTCCAATGCTGTATTGGCATCACGGCACGCTCCCCTTCCTGCGTGCCATTTGTTTTACCATTCTCATCCCTTCATTTCGGTCATTTACATGAAGAGGAGACAGCTGGCGTGTGGCAGAGTGCATTTAACGGATGCTCAATTAGCCGCGTTTTGTTTGACTTCTCAATCAAACACATTTAGCTACTTTTGTTGGGAATTTGGCCACACTTGTTCGAGTTCTGTTGGGTTTGAATTAGGCTTTTAATTGCCTCCCATGCATTCACAGACCTTCTCTTGATGTATAGTGCTGTTGGAACAATTAGGAGCCATTAAAACAATGGCGGCCAAGTCTGCGGACGCCCGAGCACAGAGTAATAACAGTCATTAGAATAATAATTGGGATAGCAATGGCGGTGCCGATTGTCGTGATGTGAATCACAATATTGATGCGGAGGACAGAAATAATAATGGCCACAATTACAATGGCAATTGTGCAAAATTTCGGGACGTCCTCAGTCACTGTCTCTCAGTTTTTCCGCTGTTCTCGTCTCTTGATTTCAGCTCAATACTTCACCTGTCAATGTTTTATTAACCCGCTCTTGCTGCACGCTGAATTTAAGACAAGGGTACTCAGAGATGGATAGAGGCTGACAGGATTAAATTTAAATAAAGCCAGACGAGCAGGCTATCGGGTGATGAAGCATGCCTTCCCGAGCCTTTATAGACTCTCTTTTATTTCCCTCCTGAACTTTTGTCTTTTGTCTTGAAGTATGCCACAAACTCTATAATAATCCTAATTGTTCCTCTAAGAAACATTGCGCCTCTGGTTTATAGCAAGGATGAAATGTGAGGAAATGTTAGAATGCAAGCTTTACATTAATGTTTAAGGGATCTTTTCAACTTTGTTCACCTAAAAGTAGACTTTTTTTGGAAATAGGCTCGTTTTACAAGTCACCTACTCTTTAAACCCTAATGTTGTCTTTACTTAATTAAGTAAAGTTGACTGAAAATCAATTTAACTTACGTACTGTACCATGAAAATGCATAAACTTAAGATTTCAAATGTAGTATGAGCTCAAAATCATAATTAATCCTTTGAAAAAAATAGGTTGTTTTCACAAATGTAGTCTTGACTGTAAAATTCTAATATGTGCAACCTTTTAAGTGCAAGGTCTTTTTTTAAAATCAGAAAACAAATGGCTTCAGGTATAATTATTCATCACAATATATGAATAAATGGCTACTTATTTTTTGTTTTGAATTTATTTAAACATGCCTCAATTTAATTGAGTAATGGAGTTTCCCAAAACGTGCATATTTAAGTTTATTTAACTTGCCTGTTTTGTAGACTATACTTAAATTATTCAGTTCACCAAACTTAGTACTAAGTTAAATAAACTTCAATATGCAAGTTTAGGGAGACTCCATTTCTCAATTAAATTGAGGCAATGATTTTACTCAATTAGTTTAGTTCAGTCAACTTAACAGGGAAGAGTTAAACGTAAGAGTTTTACTGTTTTTTAATCCACTCAGACAGTCTTAGGATCTGGCATGTTTTGAGGAATGATTTGTTGATATGTAAACTAAACATTACTCTATCTTAAGGTAATGATGAGTTAAGGCATGCGCTAATCATGAGCTAACTTTAAGTACAACATGAGTCACATGAGTTCATGTGTGAATAACGGCTACCTTAATTACATGTTAGTACATGTTGTTAATTAATGTATATACTGTATTAACATTTACGTTTATTTACGTGGTAATTAGTACAACAAGCATGTACTAATAAGTAATTAAGGTAGTCCGTATTAAATCTTGAACTCATGTTATATTTAAAGTTAGTTCATAATTAGCGCATGCCTTGACTCATCATTAGTTCATGATAAAGTATTTATTAGTTTACATATCAACACAGCATTCATGTACCTTTATTGTAAAGTGTTACCCTTAAATCATTGAATCACATTAGACCAATAACATCTGACCTAAAAATTTCGAAAAAGAATTTAAATCACACCTGCCAACTCTCCCGTTTTGTCCAGGAGTCTTCCGTATTTCAGACCCGCCTCCCGCCACCCTCCCGTTTTGGAAAACTCCTGTAATTTCACTCCCCCAAACACCCCATACCCCAGTTACTTAGCTGTGTTATTCAGACAACTCACCACCCACACCACCCCCAACCCCCCCAAAGAGTGTAAGATAATTTCCTAGGTCGAAATGGTTAAGAACTCTCATTCTGGTGTAACAATCAAGGCACTATGCTAATGTACATGGCTGCAGCAGGTGCAATGATATTATGCAGCACCTGAAAATTGCCCCTATGTAACTAGGTAACAGCGTTGCGTAATATCATTGCTCCTGTTGCAGCAATGGTACAGCAGCAGTCCAATCAAGTTTCAACCCCTAGAAAATCAGTGCCTATAGCTGAAGAAACATTATTTGGTCCTATGAAGTAAAATGAGTCACCTGTAAGAACTCAACCAACTGTTGGTTCCAATCTCCAGCTACTATATCCAGCCCTCCTGTCACACAGCATGTCTGTAACATATCAGTCTGAGCATGTCAGACATTATGTCTCGGCCAGGTGAAAGGAGAGATGGAGGCGACAGGTCTCAACAAACCAGCAGATGTGACAGTTTTACCCTGTGATGTCATCAGATGGAGTCTGTTCTGGTGAAGAACGCGATGCCTCGGTGTCAGGCCTGTGAATCATTAGAGTCCACCAGAGACAGGCTCTCGTCGAAGAACACGGCTAATGATGTGCTGTGGCTTCCAGAAACATGTTCACATGGGTCAGCGGAGATGACCTCTTGTTCAACCCCCTCTATACTGCTATAATAAACATCAACAGGACACGAGCTTCGCCCAGAACATGATGTTTTGTTAGATTTAGTAACCATTAGATGTTCTGTGTTCCTGCATTTGACTGATCCAAGTTCATTCCTGAGAAAGAGTCGTCATTAACGGCGCTTTCACGAGCTGGATGTCAGATGGAGCAGATGGAAGAGAGAAGTGTGTCAGCCCACAGTAATGGATAAAGATAACGATGCTATTGGTCTTACCAGCACTTAATTAGGACTCTTTTCTTTTCTTTTTCTCCCCTCCGTTGTCTCCGTCTATCTGTCAGTCTCTCATTATTTTCTTTTTTTTCACTCACTCGGTCTCTGCTCTTCTGCATAGTTCACACTTCTAAGCACCGAGGTAGTTACGTGAGCGAAGTGTTAATTGGTCACTGAGGTATTTCTGTCTTCCGATATGCTCCATGTGCCACTTTTGTCTTCTGTCCATCAAAAAACACCTTTATAAATGTTTAAATTCACCAAATGAAAGTTGTGCGCTAACTTGGGTTTCTGTTTTTCAGCGAGAGGGCAGGCCGTCCAGGCGGAGAACGTGACCGTGCTGGAGGGAGGAACGGCTCAGATCTCCTGCCGTCTCCAGAATTATGACGGTTCAATCGTGGTCATCCAGAACCCACGCAGACAGACGCTCTTCTTTAATGGAACACGAGGTGAGAACTGCCACTGCTAGGATGATAATTGCTAGTCGGTCTTTTTAAAAAAACAGCATAATTTGTGTTCACACAAAGTTACTGTGGCACATTTAATTTATTATGCTAGCTCGTATCGCTTTGTATTAGCTGCAAGTTCATGCTGCAGTTTAAAGAACTGATTGGTGGGATTTAAAAAAAAAACAACAACAACAAAGAAACAACTTTAAACAGCCTGATACCACTAGGAATCTGAACTATTTTACATATTGCCATTTAGTTCATATAAAAACATATGATTTTTAAAAGAAGACGTGAACCCAAACTAGATATAGGATGATAACCATTTTCACAACTTTGAAAAGTCAAAGTTATTAAATCACCAACATTTTTCGTTATACCATTCCTACGGTATATGTAAGATTTTTTTTTTTAATTCCCAAGTTCAAAATCACCTACTACTCCAGTGCTTTCCACAGGCTAGATTGAAACACACTATTTACCCACATCACATAAATAGTTTACTATATGCGACAAACAAAACATAATTAAATTAAATTAACTAGATTATTAATTAGAATTAATTATTATGACACCATTTTACACTATTTCTTTTCAATGAGTTAAAGTAAAAAAAGACTGATGAAAATATAAATAAAAAAGAAATCCACTGTTTCTATTACTTCTATGCTATTCAGGAGCCATGTGACCCCACTGACAGATAAAATCTGCTACGTTCTTTCTTTCAAGTTCAAAGCTTGAATGCCAAAGCATTTTAGATATGTATATAAAATAGCCTATGTAATATATTAATCATTAAATTAATAAAATAAACAGTAAATGAGAAATAAATCACAGAAAAAGAAATAAAAACAGACAATATCTCCAAAAAGGATTATAATTACAAGATTAAAAGAGTAGATTATTTCAATAATGCAGATGCGGTTATTAACTGTTACTTATGATGTACATATATTTTGCAGCCAGTGTCATTTAGATTTGAAAAATGAATTGTTTAAAGTTTCTCTCGCTCGTGACTGTGAGTGTTAGCTTAAGAAAAAAGGTAATGCAAAAACACATTTGAGCTTTGGAAAGCGAAAGCAAAAGCCAAATCCTGGACATTTAAAAAGATTTAGATACCAGAGAGGACGAAGTCCCAAAAATGCATGTCTCTTTGGGTCTGCAGAGCATGTGAGACTGTCTGTGTTGACTGGTCTCACAAACAGAACGAAACGGATAAATGAGAAAAGATTTTCCGCTGCTTAATCGATCGCAGATACAAAAATAAAAAAATGTAAAGGATGATAATAATTGTAAGAAAAAAACCGTACACTGAATATACTTGGACGGCCATTAATTATATAAATTCTATGGGCCCTATCATACACCCGGTAGAATGAGGCGCAATGTGGCGCAAGGCGCGGCACAATTGTTGTTTGCTAGTTTCAGCTCGGCACAAGAGTCGTTTTGACGTTTTGCGCCACGCTGTTTAAATAGCAAATGCATTTGTGCTCACATGTGCCCCCATAGGTGTTCTGGTCTAAAAAAGGAGGCGTTTTGAGGCACATTGCTTGCGGGTTGCTATTTTGAGTAACTTAAATAGATGGTTCAATAGATCAGATCAAAGTTGGTCTATTGTCCAGCGCAGAGCGCGTTAGTTGTGTGACTTGCTTACACATTGCTTAATACACACAGGGTGTAGAGCAATACGCAAATATCTTTACAAATGAAAAAGAAATAAAGGATTAAAATATTACAAAAATTATTATTTTCTATCCTACATAAATATAAAAACCAAACTTCCATGCTTTTTCATCTCAGCGGCTTTCTCAGTATATTCATGACAATTTGCTTTTGCACAATGTTATCATTATTAGCAGTTTATTTATTGTATGCATATCTATATTTGTTTTATTAAAAACAAGCTTAGATTTGTCCACCTGTCAGGTTTTAGACCATATGGGGCACAGCATGTGTATTTGAATATAACTCAGTATTTTGACCACACTTCGTTATTATTGTTCATTTATTCGTTTGCTAGAAATTATAACTGAATTTAGAAATAGTTTTGAAACAAACCTTTGCACTTAACAAACTAAATTAATTATGTATAGGCTAATGAATGTCTGTGCATACGATCGAAAGTAAAAAATGAGGAGGCTCATCTCTCATTCTCTTGTTGTAGATATTCTGTTTAACTGTTTTCTCTCTGGTGAAGTGTTTAGTTTTTCCACTTACAAAGTCCGCCATGTCAATAGCAAATGCTCTATGGCGCGGCTCAACTGACTCTTAAAGGAAACGTTCGAGGTTACAGAAGTAACCCTTCGTTCCCCGAGGAGGGGAACGGAAGTGCCATGAATGGGAGGATTCGGATCAGAAGCCGCTTATCTGGAGAGTATTGAACGGGCCAATGAATGAAATTAATTGGCAGCGTAAGCTTGCGCAGGTGTGCGACATCTGCAATTATCTCAGCATATAAGCACACCTGAAGCCAGCAGACGCCATCCTTTTAAGCTGAAGAGACTTTCAAACAGCTAAGGGACAGTCATTATGGCGACGGAATATGGCACTTCCGTTCCCCTCCTCGGGGAACGAAGGGTTACTTCTGTAACCTCGAACGTTCCCCTTCGGTTGGGGAACTTCAGTGCCATGAATGGGAGAATATGGAAAGCGCCATAATGACTGCACCTTACCAACACCCCCGATGAGGAGATAGTCAAGCAAGCGTGACGCACCCACATCATGGGGGGCGCGGTCCTCCAACGTGTCCCTGGCCCTAATTTATCCTACTTCAACAGAAGTTTTACGGATTTAGATATATTTTTTGGGAAGTCGTGAGCATCTAGATAATTCTAGGAAATACGACAGTACGTTGGGAAGCGTGCAATCCCGATAGGGAGGACGCTGCGGAGGCCATCCGTTACCCAAGGGGGGGATAGATGGCAGAATTAACCTATGGACTAGCCCTAAAAAGGGGGAGTACGCATAGCAAAAGAGTGGTTAGCGGGGAGGGAAGACACGGGTCCGCCCAGGGGGGGGACTTAACCGTGGCGGAATAAGCATATGGGATCGCCTAGTGGGGATCACGCATAGCAGGCACCTTTACCCAAAACGCGGGCTGACCAGCGGGCAGACCTACAACGTAGTGGGCCAGCAAGTGACTCCTCCGCTGAGTCAGTGCTGGGGGCCACGGAGGAATCTGCAGGGCTCACCTGACGGGGAACTTTACTGACAGATAAAAAAGGCGCACGTACCTCCGTGTTAGGGAGAATGGCGCAGCAAGCGTGTTTCAACACCCTACCGAGTTGTCTCCTCAATCACCAAAGGGTTACCTAATACCCTTGAGGAAACCGGCTCCACTCGCAGATTGTAAAACCTTGCAAATGTGTTGGGTGTCGCCCAGCCCGCAGCTCTACAGATGTCTGTTAGAGAGGCGCCGCGTGCACGCGCCCAAGAGGATGCAACGCTCCGAGTGGAGTGTGCACGTACTCCCGGGGGACACGGCTGACCTCGACTCGAATAAGCGAGTGAAATGGCATCCACAATCCAGTGGGATAATCTTTGTTTCGATACGGCACTTCCCTGCTGCCGACCGCCATAACAGACAAAGAGCTGCTCAGATGATCTAAAATTCTGAGTACGGTCCACATAAATGCGCAGAGCGCGAACTGGACAAAGTAAAGAAAGGGCTGGGTCTGCCTCCTCCGGGGGCAGCGCTTGCAGGTTCACTACCTGATCTCTAAAGGGGGTGGTAGGAACCTTGGGCACATAACCGGGGCGGGGTCTCAGGATAACGTGAGAGTAATCCGGCCCGAATTCCAGGCACGAGTCACTGACCGAAAATGCCTCCAGGTCCCCGACCCTCTTGATGGAGGCCAACGCAACCAGCAGAGCTGTCTTCAGGGACAGAAATCTTAGAGATACTGATTCGAGTGGCTCAAAGGGATCGGATCGCAGACTCGTGAGAACGAGGGCGAGATCCCAAGAGGGCATGAGAGGGGGGCGAGATGGATTAATTCGCCTAGCACCCCTAAGGAACTGGATGACCAGGTTATGCTTTCCCACGGTGCCGCCAGCTACCGCGCTATGATAAGCGGAGATGGCGGCCACGTAAACCTTGAGAGTGGAGGGCGACAGCCTGCTGTCCAACTTCTCTTGAAGGAAAGAGAGCACAACACTAATCTGGCAATTTCGGGGGTCTTCTCTGCGAGAGACGCACCATTCAGTGAATAGACTCCACTTCAGGGCGTAGGCGCGCCTCGTGGAGGGGGCTCTAGCCTGAGTGATGGTATTAACCACCGCAGTCGGTAGGTTACCTAAGTCTTCCTCGCGTCTAGGGACCACACGTGGAGGTTCCAAAGATCGGGGCGAGGGTGCCAGATGGTGCCCTGTCCCTGAGAGAGTAGGTCCTCTCTCAAAGGGATCCGCCAGGGGAGGGCCGTCGCGAGGAGTGAGAGCTCTGATATCCAGGTCCGGTTGGGCCAAAGGGGCGCAACTAGCAGAACCTGTTCCTCGTCCTCCCTGACCTTGCACAGAAACTGCGCGAGCAGGCTCACTGGGGGAAACGCATACTTGCGCATGCCCCGAGGCCAGCTGTGGGCCAGTGCATCCGTGCCGAGAGAGCCCTCGGTCAGGGAAAAAAACAACTGGCAGTGAGCGTTCTCGGGGGAAGCAAACAGATCGATCTGGGCCTCCCCGAATCGCGCCCATATCAGCTGAACAGACTCGGGGTGGAGTCTCCATTCTCCAGGGCGTAACAGCTGTCGTGAGAGCGCATCGGCTGCACGATTGAGCGTGCCTGGGACGTGAATGGCGCGCAGCGATTTCAGCCGCGGGTGACTCCAGAGGAGCAGACGGCGGGCGAGCTGAGACATGCGGCGAGAGCGCATACCCCCCATGCGGTTGATATACGCCGCCGCCGCCATACTGTCCGTCCTGACCAGCACGTGTTGCCGCTCCAGCACCGGTAAAAAGCGGTGGAGAGCGAGGAACACTGCCAACAGCTCTAGGCGATTGATATGCCAATGCAGCTGGGCACCCTTCCAGAGGCCCGCAGCCGCATGCCCGCGACACACGGCCCCCCAACCCGTGTTGGAAGCGTCTGTTGAAACAACAACATGGCTGGACGCCTGTCCTAGAGGCACACCGGCCTGTAGGAACGAGGGGTCGTTCCAAGGGCTGAGGGCGCGGCGACACAGCGCAGTAACCGAGACCCGGTGTGTGCCCGCGTGCCATGCGCGTCTGGGGACCCGATCGTGAAGCCAGTGCTGAAGTGGTCTCATATGGAGCAACCCGAGCGGCGTGACGGCGGCTGCGGATGCCATATACCCCAGGAGCCTCTGAAAGAACTTCAGTGGGACCACTAGTTTGCTGTCGAGCTCCCTCAGACAGTTCAGCAACAGGCGAGCGCGTTCCTCGGAGAGGTGCGCTACCATGGTGATCGAGTCCAGCTCCATCCAGAGAAAAGAAATCCTCTGCACGGGGGCGAGTTTGCTCTTTTCTCGGTTGACCTGAAGCCCCAGTAGGCGGAGATGCCGAAGCACCTTGTCCCTGTGCATAATCAATTGCTCCCGCGAGTGGGCTAAAATCAGCCAGTCGTCGAGATAATTGAGTATGCGAATGCCCGCGAGCCGAAGGGGCGCTAGGGCACCCTCCGCGAGTTTGGTGAAGACCCGCGGAGACAGAGAGAGCCCGAAGGGGAGGACCTTGTACTGCCACGCTCGACCCTCGAACGCAAACCGCAGAAATTGGCGGTGGCGTGGAAGAATGGAGACATGGAAATACGCGTCCTTCAGGTCTATGGCTGCAAACCAATCCCGAGGACGAACGCATTGGAGAATGCGCCTCTGCGTGAGCATTCTGAACGGCAGCTTGTGCAGACAGCGGTTCAAAACGCGCAGATCTAGGATTGGCCGTGACCCACCGCTCTTTTTGGGTACGATGAAGTATGGGCTGTAAAACCCACTCTCCATCTCGGCTGGAGGAACCGGCTCGATTGCACCCTTCGCCAGGAGGGCAGCAATCTCCTCTCGCAAGACAGGGGCGGACAGGGGGTTGACCCTGGAGAAATACACGCCCGTAACTTGGGGGGCCGTTTCGCGAACTGAATCGCGTAACCGAGTCTGATTGTGCGTATGAGCCACCGCGAGGGGCTGGCCCGCGCTAACCAGGCAGGCAGAGCCCTCGCTAATGGAGTCATCGCTACAATCGCTGACGTACCAGCGGTGGGGCAGCGCGGAGTGGGTGTGCTGATCCGGGAAGCACGAGGGTCCCGCGGAAGAGCTGGAGGAGAGCGATTCGCTCTGGCTCCGCACCCTGACTCCGGAGAGGGGGCTGGAGGGCTGAGGAAAGGGAGACCGTCCCCCCAGCGCTCGTGAGCCACTGGCGAAGCACGTAGAGTCTGCGAGCCGGAAGGCAGCGCGTCCCGGACTGGCAGAACTCGTGCAGTCACATCCGGGGAAGGGAAAAAGTGCTCTTTTACTGATGTTTTGGTGGCACTGAAAAGTACCGTTGTTATCAGGGCCCCGCCCTCCAGCGGGGAAAGAGCAAGTTTCCTCTTCTCCGGATGGCCTGTCTCAGGGACGCTTCGCGGTCCGTTTACCGGACTTAACGGCGCCCTGGGCAGGAGGGGCTGCCTGCTTTCGAGGTGAACGCCGCGCCCGCTTGGCCGGAGGCGCAGGCGGGGGCGGGGCAGCACTCGCTGGCGGGCGCCCTCGGCGAGGAACAGCGGAGGTGGATGGCTCGGCGGGCGGAGCGGGCTTACGGCCACGCCGATAGATGACATTGCCCATCGCATCCGACTGCTCTTTCACCGCCTTGAATTCCTGGGTGAATTCACCGACGGTGTCGCCGAACAGGCCAGCCTGGGATATGGGCGAGTCAAGAAAGCGAACTTTGTCAACGTCGCGCATATCGGCCAGGTTTAGCCAGAGGTGGCGTTCCTGAACCACAAGTGTGGACATCGTCCTCCCCAGCGCACACGCGGCGGACTTAGTAGTCCGAAGAGCATAGTCGGTCGCGGTGCGCAGCTCATGTAATAAGCTTGGGTTGGACCCGCCCTCGTGCAGCTCGGCCAGCGCCTGCGCTTGGTAGCGCTGGTAGGTGGCCATCGCGTGCAAAGCAGAAGCAGCCTGGCCCGCAGCCTTATAAGCTCTGGCTCCGAGGGAGGCAGACAACCTACAGGCTTTGGACGGGAGGCGGGGCAAACCCCGCCACGTAGAGGCGCCACGCGGACAAAGATTGACCGCGATAGCGCGCTCCACTGACGGGATCGCCTCATACCCCCTGGCAGCTCCGCCGTCAAGGGCGGTGAGGGCGGAGGCACTCGCAGCACGGGCAGAGAAAGGTGCCCTCCAGGACTGCGTGAGCCTACTGTGCACTTCCGGGAAGAAGGGGACGAGAGGCTTCGAAGGCTTCGCCTTCTGGTCCTCTACGTAGCACCCATCTAGTCGGTCCGGCCGCGGAGCTGGGGGATAAACCATCTCCAACCCCACGGCCGAAGCAGCCCGGGAAAGCACGGCTAACATGTCCGCTTCAGGATCCGATTTGACAGCGCTCACCTGCCCGGAGGGGGCGAGCGGGTCCGGATCTTCGTCGGACAGTGAAAGCCCACCCTCCGATGCCGCGGAGGACATCTGATCTCCGGTGTCAGCGAGTGTGAGAGCTACCATCTGGTTAGACGGATCACTCTCACCACCCGAAGCTTGGATGGAGCGCCGTGAGGAGCGAGAGGTCCGCGAGCCCGTGGGCGGCGGATTAGCTCCCGCTGAAACCCTCAGATCTGCCCGAGCGCCCGCTGCTTTTTTAGAGCAGGAGGCAACTGGGGTGGCTCGCTCTCTTGCGAAAGTTAGCCGCGATCTTAGCTGTGCAACGGTCATGGCATCGCAATGACGACATGAACCGCCCGCGAGCACCGCATTAACATGCTGGACCCCCAAACATGCAATGCAGTGATCGTGTCCATCATCCGGTGACAGGAAACCCCCGCATCCAGAAACGCACAGTCGGAGCGCCATCCTGAAAAGGACGTGCTGCACGACTGTGTTGCTCTTTTAGGAAAGTTGCAACTATACGCACCGCTCTGGAGGACCGGACCCAAAGAACCGCAGGCAAGGGAGTAACCCAGCTCGACCGTCTGCCACCGCGAAGACCCACTCTGGACCGGGAGACACACTCGTTCGCTCTGAAGTGCTGATCAGCAAGAGGAACCCTCATCGACTCACTCAGAAAGGATCTGAAGCGAAAAGGATGGCGTCTGCTGGCTTCAGGTGTGCTTATATGCTGAGATAATTGCAGATGTCGCACACCTGCGCAAGCTTACGCTGCCAATTAATTTCATTCATTGGCCCGTTCAATACTCTCCAGATAAGCGGCTTCTGATCCGAATCCTCCCATTCATGGCACTGAAGTTCCCCAACCGAAGGGGAACGGGAGATAAAACTCTGATTGGTTTATTCTCAAATCTCACCTATAACTCATTAAGAGAGTAAACTCAACCCTGTAAGACCATGCACCATATCGCAAAGTGGATTTTTCTGTCCTTAAAACAGCAAAAGTGGATTCTGACATGCCCTTAATGCGTTTGCGCCCTGCGCTTTGGACTTTGTGCATGGATCGTCAAAAAAGAGCACTATGTGTGGAAAGCACTGGACTCAGTAGGTACTGCATTTGAATTTGAATGTACTACATGACCGTACTACTTGAAGTATGAATGAGAGTAGAATGAATGGAGCTCTGACATACTATGGATTCCATTGTGTCATCATCACATGACATACCCGCTTCACTCCCATTCATAAATTCTCTCGCGGTTCATCACAGGATAGGAAGCATCCATTAGATGCATGCTTTGGAAACTCTTCGTAAGTAGTAGGTCATCCGGGTACTTCTTGTATACTGTTTTTCAAATTCTATGAATTCAGACGGCTCGCATACTGTATTTAGTATACTATATACAGTAGTATGGAAGTATGTGAGTTCAGACACAGCCAGTGCGTTGAAAAAAAAGCTGAAAAAAGTTTTTGTGTTTTAATCAGACTTTTAAAAAATATATATTTTACAGCAGTAATCACACTACTGTGAATCTGTGATATTTTTATCCAAGGTTATCATACTGGCCCATGCCTACCCTAAACCCAACCTCTAACCTAACTCTCATCAGGGAATGAGCAAATTGTATAGAAATGTACGAGTGAGATCCCACAAATTAATATGAATTAGCTACCAAATCAAAAGGCTGAGGATTTCTCTGAGATTGCATTGCTATTTCTGATATCGTCATTGTATTTGGAATTGTGATTTTACAGTAGGGGTTTGTTCACTGTGTACATTTGGCTAGATTAAACTTTACTTTGGTTCATTAATGATGTAGTGTAATTAGTTTGAATCAACTCTGCCAACTGGGACTGGGTAATTAAATAAACATAGCTGTATTTGTCAAGAACATCTTGTCATGGAATCATGATTGTGTCATCAGTAGTAAATCTCCTCCGAAAGCCAGAGGTGCTCTTACGGAAACTCCAAATGCCCATGAAGAAACCTAGGAAGTTCCTATAGCTGTTGCTGAATAAACAAAAGATTTAACTGCTTTCATTAATTCAGTGTGACTAATATACACATGACTATGGAATCATCTCATAGTATGATTTATTTCAGTTTGGACTATAACCACATTGTAATAGTGCAGTATTTACTACATAGAGCTGACAAGATTAGATTGAACAACATCAACAACAACAGTATCAGATTTGGTTGACGTAGCTTATTAGTGTTTAATGCCTCTGTGTTTATGGTTTGCACCAATGGTTTTTATATAGGTTTAATAGAACCAGCTTTACTGACAAAATGCACACGAAAATGCACTCACTCACTGTTCTTTGGCTTAGTTCCTGATTTACCAGGGGTCACCACAGAAAAACAAACCTCCAGTTACTCTTGCATAAGTTTATAAAGCAGATGCCCCTTCAGCTGCAACCCAGAACTTGTAAACAGTCATAAACTGTTTAATTCACACACACACACACACACACACACACACACACACACACACACACACACACACACACACACACACACACACACACACACACACACACACACTCATTCACTATGGCAAATATTAATATACCCAATTCATCTATACTGCATGTCTTTGGACTATGGGGGAAACCGAAGCACCTGGAGGAAACCCATACAAACTTGGAAAGTACAGCGCATGAAAATTCCTTTTGATTATTCGCATAGCCCCACTGCCAATCGAAACATTCACATTTGAGCATGAAACAAACTTTGAGATGTTTGAAAAGGTCTCAGTCCACTTCTAAATAAACTCTGGTTCAGTTTGATTGAAATATGATTGCATCATGGACCAGAGACATCAAACAAGGTTCCCAAGTGATGAACGTACCATCACACCCTTACAGAAAACCACATGTGCTTCACGTTCACACGTGAAAACGGTGAAACAGACATTGTATTATATGTCTTGCAACAAGGGGACTGATAACTGTGTCTGCAAATCTGACTTTTTTCCAGTTGCACATTTATTTCTCATAATTTTCCCTTTATGTCACAATATTGTGACTTCATTTATTCATTCATTCATTTTCCTTTGGCTTATGCCCTTGTCCGATCACACAATTTTTATTGTTGTTTACAAAAGTCACTATGTCAGATTAGGCGATTTTGTCTTGATAAAATCTTGTCAGGGGTAACAAATGTGCCAGACTACACATTCCTTCACAATCAGTCATCCCGGAAGATTTATTTCCTAAAGCAGTCACAAGTAATGCTATGACGATATTTCTTTTAATAGTTCAAATAAAAAAATATATATAATTCAATCATAAAACACACATCGCTTGCTGACAACTAATAACTATATTATTTGAGGGCATTCATTATGGATAGGATCAAACTTATGATTCCTTTTTAATATTAAGATATTTTCTTTGAAATCTAAATGTATATACAGGTATATATTTTCCAGCTATGGGTTGCTTATTAAACACTCGCTCACCTGAACTTGCCGCGAGTGAGATGGAGAAAATGAAAGCACATTAGCAACATGGAAAAATCAGATGATATCAGACATAGTCTTTAAAATAATGACATAAAAAATAGCAAATATAGGTTAGTGATACAACTACAGTGAAGCATTCATTAAATCCTTATTTTCCACAGAGTGAAACAAATCATCTACCCTTATAGTTGAGAAGTGGAGGGGCACAAATAAAAAAATACTGTATGTTGTATATTTTTCTTGCAAAAAAATATCTTATTACAACGAATTTCGTCTGCTAGGTTTTACCTTAATTTTATTGTATTTTTTTTTTTTTTTTGTCATTTATCTAGATAAACAAGAATAACATGGAAGGCGAAATGCTTCAAAACAAGATCGCTATCAGCGCCAAAACACAAATTGCCTGTGTTTGTTAAACAAAATAATAATCTACCCTAAATAAAATTAAAGTGAAATATTCACAGTTTCCGAGAAGGCTATATTAAACTGTTAATGACAAATTTGAAAAAGCAGGAAATCCTTTTATAATGTAATCGCAGCACTTAACATGTTTCCAGATAACCTCGGATGATCAAACTCTGTTGGAAGGCTGAGAGATCTCAGAAACTTATTGTGAGAATGAAAATGTCTGCATATTTGTGCCAGTCTGCCAGATAAAATTGCTTAAAACACCTTAATATTTTAGAAAAGGTTGTTAAAGTTTGCATAACCAATGATTGATTTTATCCACCCATGACCCACCCATGAGTAAATATGCAGCCTATTTTTTACCTGACCGGTGCATTAACGGCAGCACACACTTATAAAACAGAGAAATTATGTGCTCCTGTTGTACAGTGTCACCCAAGTGACGGAACTAGTCATGCAGAAAATTTAAAGATTAAACTTGCTTGTTTTTCTGTGATGGTGTCGTAAAGCAGTATCAGTTGTCGTAAACTATGCCATATTACATGAGAAGAAACGATTGAATCTTGTGTCATGACACCCATTTATCATTTACAAATCCCCACGTCAAGGAAATCGTGCCAAAATCTTAGAAATTTTAGAATAAACTTTTATTACATAAAACTAACTTTATTATTATATTTCTGATATAACTAAGATCGCACAGGCAAGTGAGTGCATTAGTTTTGAGTTCATTCAAACTAATCAATTTTAATTTGTATTTTGTATAGTTATAAAAAAATAGGATTTAATTTGTTTAATTAGTTTTTTTTAAATAAACAAAACATCTTATATATGTTCCAGTGCAACTGACTCTCAAAATGAACAGTAGCTCACTCATATAGCAACAGATCTTACTTTTTAAACATATTTCAAGTAGACTCACTTTATATCTCAAAATTATAATAATTTTCTTCAACCGAAGTACTTTACAATGTGACTTTTACTAAATCTGTCACATAAATCTCATAATAAATGAAAAAAGATTACTATTTTTTTTATTTTTTAAAGTGGACACAGTCTACCCTTATAATATAAACTGCTAAACATTCAATTAATCCAAAATCCTCATTGATCACATAACTAAAACTAGCATATCTTGTATATTAATTTACACACCAACTGCTGCATCACATAACATTATTGTCTTATTTGAGTGTATCTCCATTTTGTATAACATTACATCATTAACGTATTGAGCACTTGTTCTCTGACACTGAGTTCATCAGACACATTCCTTATCCATTAATGGCTCTCTTGTAGCTTTGGTAAGTGGTAAATATGTTAAACACAACCTTGGAGTCCATGCTAGCCGTGGAGCAGTCTCATTTCATGCTGGTTATCTTTTATCATCTTTGGAATTTATTTATACCGGCGCCATCAGTCTTCCTGAAATCCTTTTTAACTGATTACACCTTATTTCAATCTCTTTTTAAAGATCCTTTTATGTAATAACCTTTGTTTTTTCCATCTCAGCCGTCACTATCACTCAAAAGTGAAATCCCTTTAAGTGATGACTCTCCGTCACCCTCGTTTTACATGATGTGTAATGTGTTTTCATCCTTGCCTCCATAACCCCAGCTTCAGAATAGACTCAAAAAGCATACGTAATTCACTGAATATGGGGGAATCGAGAAAAAGAATGAAATTGGCAGAAACAGAAACGACCACAAAAGCTAAAAGCTGAATTAGTATCTATGATCTCTGCTTTTATAAGTGCACATAATTGGACCATTTTGTAGGAGCTAAATCACCCCTCTTCTGAGCCATTCAACACCACTATTTCCAGACACATTTTTTTTGCTAACAATTCTCAGACTTTTAATATCGGGCGGATTCTACAGCACGATCATGACAGCTCCAGGCTGCCCTTACTGCTTGAGTGCCCTGGTCTAAACGCAAATGAAAACCTCTGCTTGCTAACTAATGAATCCCGATAACAGTCTTTTAGCAGGCAGCAGGGCGTAAATATCCCTCAGCGGTCATGAATACAAGAGCCTATCAGCATATGCCCTTTCCAAGAGATTCCTTCAGATTGGCCAGATCTGTGAGGTATGTAAATGAGGCGTGACTAAAGGTGACACCGGCTGGACAATGCGCTGACATTTCCCTGCCATTTAGCATGAGCGAAGGCATTTATCTCCTTTAGTGAGGCTCTTTTACCCCTGTTGTGTGGAACATGGATCCAGTGGGTACATACACGTGCCATGAAAGAGCACTCAATCGCTTGTTCAACTTATCACTCATTTATTCGCTAATTTGCATGTTTGTTCAATGTATCGCTTTGTCACTCAAGTATATGATACTTGGATTCACTCATTTAGTTACTGAGTATGTTTATATGGACACCAATAATCAGATTTTAACAGGATTAACGTCACCGACTCGGTCCCAGTCATTCCCCTTGCTGGCCAGCAGAGGTCACCATCCCTGGACTTTTAACCATTACGTCATCCACTTACACTGATAGCTTGCACACCTGCAGCGCATCCACTTGATTACCCACGCTCTGGCATATAAGCAGCACACACACATTCACCCACTGTGAAGTCTTGTTTTGCCCCGGCTAACACTACTGAGTGGTTTCTCTTCACTTCCTGCTTTCCCGTTGCTTACCCTGCCTTGTTCCTCGACCTCGTCCTGCCAGCCGCCTGCCTTGTACCTCTGCCTGATTACCTACTTTGATCCACGCCACCTGCCTTGAACTCTAGCCTGAATACCGACCTTGATATTTGCCGCCTGCCTCTGACCAATGCCTGAACATTCATACTGTGTTTACCTGCCGCCAGCCCTTCAATGTAACATTGTTGTGTTTAATGTGAGTTTGCACATGCATTACATCTGTGTGCTTGTTTTTATTAAACTGTGTTTAATAAACATACTGCAAATGGATCCCTCTGTGTCAGCCACTTCGTTACATTTAAGAAAATACTTAAAGAGTCTGCAATGTAAACAGATTTTTCATGACCTTCATCTGACTAAAGTCATAATCGAACTAAACAGAATTTGATTTAAGATGTGGAGTACTATTTTAGTTGCATTATTGATGTGCTGTACAGAAATATAAACACCACAATCAAACTATTATCATTTTGTAGTACTTTTCACTATATTTTGTAACAGGATACTGACAGTTTTAACCTAAAAATGACCAGAATGATGAAAAAGAGTCAGAGATTCGAATAAACCAAATTTTCTGAAGATAGTTTGCAGTTTCATCAGCAGAAGCCAGCTTTAACAATCACTTAAGTTTATAGGCCACTCACAATCTCATAACAACAACAATCATACTCTCACATAACATCATTTACTGCATCATACATATAACCAATTAGGGGTGTTTCCGAATCTTTTCATCTCTCTTAGGTGTAATTTGCTTTCAGAGTATTTTTACAGTTCAGTTTTAGTGGTCTTCATGTTTACAGTTGTGCTCCCTTCGCAGTGCACTTTGATGCCATTTGGAACAGAGTCGTAGCTCATGGCGAAAGCTATCATTCATTCATTTTCTTGTCGGCTTAGTCCCTTTTTTAATCCGGGGTCGCCACAGCGGAATGAACCGCCAACTTATCCAGCTAGTTTTTATGCAGCGAATGCCCTTCCAGCCACAATCCATCTCTGGGAAACATCCACACACACATTTACACACACACTCATACACTATGGACAATTTAGCTTACCCAATTCACCTGTACCGCATGTCTTTGGACTGTGGGGGAAACCGGAGTACCCGGAGGAAACCGGAGGAAGTAATACATTACAATATTGAGTTACTCCCCCCAAAAAAGTAACTAGTTGCATTACTTAGTCACTTTTTATGGAAAGTAATGTGTTACGTTACTTTTGAGTTACTTTTCATACCTGCCTGCAGGCTTGATCTCTTTCAGAACTTACAGGGTATTTTTTCTTTCTTTTTTTTTTTAATAGAGGAGCTCTGAATTTAACAACACACTGTATAACCTACCCCTTCATTTTACCTAAAAAAAATAATAAAATAATAATAATAATAATAAAAATAAAAAAATGTTACCTTCTGAGAACTTCCTGACACTAATTCATTTCAGGATTTAAATGAAATTAATGAAAGCTAAAAGCAATGTGTTTGCTACTTTAGAATTTGTTCCTTTATTAGTTCAGTAAAATCACCGTCTATTGAGACAATCCCCTTTTCTTCAATGCATCAGATTAATAAGAATACGACTATCACAGAAATGTAAGGCTCTGCCATCTTGGTTTCTGTTCCTGTGGGTAGCTCATTCTCTCATTCAGTGTGATTCAACTTGATTACAATAATTTTAATTCAGCAAGTTAGTTTTTTAAAAGCTAATTAAATTAAAATATTATTACTTAATTTTTTAAGTAATGTGTTACTTGACTCGTTACTTAAAGAAGTAATATTATTACATAACTCACAATATATAATGCATTACCCCCAACACTGGTGATGTAATGACATTGGTCAAACTATGTACTATAACATGTCAAACGGGAACATGAAAGGAAAATTCAAAAAGCATGACAATCATATTATTGTCTTATTCAAATTTAGGCAAATAATTTGACCACTGATGTCCATGTAAATGTAGACAGAATTCGTTCAGTTCAATGAGTGCTATTAAAGTCCCTTTAACGCAAGTCATTTCACTCAGCGGCCATTTTTGAATTACCTCTGAAGCATGCAGCTCCTACCTCTTGGAATGGGGAAACATCAAATTTTCCAAAACTGTTTACCAAGCTTACAATTAAATTTCATATTTGGGATCATCAATAAAATGTCACAATTGTCTCTTAAATTTTGTTGTAAAACATAAAAAAAAAAAAAAATCATATTTGCTCAAGCTAATGTTCATGACACCCACATCCTTCATGGCTGCTTCACCTTGCCCAATAAGATTGAATAACTTTAGTCTTACACAACATCATTCTCCAAAGAATGTTGTGTCAAAGCGCACTGGTTTTCTGAGGTAATTTCCAACTTATTCCTGATGGCAGATCGTCTCTCAAAATGACAGCAGCCTCATTTTTTACAATTTTGTGTTGCTGTCATGTGATTTGCGTTTTAAGGAGTAGGAGTTCATTTAAGTAATCAGGTCAGACCAGAAAGAACTCACAATTGTTGATTACAAAACCCGACAACATTTGATTTCAAGTGTAGTTGTTTGGGGAAAAGTAGAGATTTCAAGCTTTATGTTGATATATTTCTAATGTCTGAGGGAAAGCATTTTGAGATTTGAGAGTGTTTGCCTACCCCTAAGGGTTCATAACAAATAAAACTGCAAAAGCTGTTTTAAAGAAAACAAGTCTGGACTGAGCCTTCTTCACTAGAGTGCCCGTATTGATAGTTTTTTTTTTCTCCATTCAGAACTATACATTTTTTTTTTTTTTTTTTGTATTTTATAGTCTTTGGTGCAACACAACAAATAATTTACTGATCCATTTAAACAAGGGTGGGTGTGGTACAAAAAATAAATACTTAAATACAGTTGACGTCAGAATTATGTTTATGTTAAATTGATGTTTAACAATGATGTTTAACAGAGCAAGGACATTTTCACAGTATGTCTGATAATATTTTTTTCTTCTGGAGAAAGTCTTATTTGATTTATTTCAGCTAGAATAAAAGCAGTTTTTATAAAAAATAAATAAAAAAAAACCAAACATTTAAGGTCAAAATTATTAGGCCCTTTAAGCTGTATATTTTTTGATATTCTAGAGAACAAACCATCATTATACTATAACTTGCCTAATTACCCTAACCTGCCTAATTAATTCTTTAAATGTCACTTTAAGCTTTAGTGCCTTTAAAAATATCTAGTGAAATATTATTTGCTGTCATCATGGTAAAGATTTTTTAAAAATCAGTTATTAGAAATTGATTATTAAAACTATTATGTTTAGAAATGTGTTAAAAGAATGAAAAGTTTAGATGTAAAGATTTGTTTCAAAACTATTTCTAAATTCAGTTCTAATTTCCAGCAAACAAATAAATGAACAATAATAACGAAGTGTGGCCAAACAACTGAGTTATATCCAAATACACATGCTGTGTCCCATATGGTCTAAAACCTGACAGGTGGACAAATATAAGCTTGTTTTTAATGAAACAAATATAAATATGGGTATAATAAAAAATACTGCTAATAATAACATTATACAAAAGCAAATGGTTATGAATAAACTGAAAATGCCCCCGAGATGATGGTATGAAAGTATGTGATTTTTATATTTATGTAGGCTAAAAAATAATATATTTTGTAATATTTTAATCCTTTTTATTTATATCATATATATATATATATATATATATATATATATATATATATATATATATATATATATATTTATTATATCTTCTTTATACCCTTAATATTTCAATTCTTTTTCATATGTAAAGATATTTGCGTATTGCTCTACATATTGTGTGTATTAAGCAGTAAGCGAGGCGCACAACTAACGCGCTCTGCGTTGGACTTTAGACTGGCTTTGTTCTGGTCTAAAGAACAGACTATTATAGTTTCTCAAAATAGCAACGCGCCAGCAATGCGCCTCAAAATGCCTCCTTTTTTAGACTAGAACGCCAATAGGCGCACATATGAACGCAAATGCAATTGCTATTTAAACAGTGTGGCGGAAAACGTAAAAACGACTCTTCCACCAAGCTGAAACTGAAAAACAACAATTGCGTTGCGCCTTGCACCACATTGTGCCGGGTGTATGATACATTTGGGCACTTGGGCACTTGGTTATTATCTTAACAAGGCAAATATAAGTATACTTATGTTTGCCTATTTAAGATATTGACCTAGTTATTATATATAAATAGGTAAATTAGCCAAGGCAACAGTGGTTTATTGTATAGACAACTACAAAAAAATATATTTTTAAAGGGGCTAAATATATTGACCCTAAAATTTTTATAAAATGCTTGTATTCTTACCACACTTAAAACATATATACTTTCTCCAGAAGAAAAAAGGCATAGAAAGTATAGACTATGAAAAAATGTCCTTGCTTTGTTAAATAACACTTGGCAAATATTTAAAAAAGAATAAAAAAAATAACAGGAGGGAGAATAATTTTGACTTCGACTTTATCTATACAAAATCCCACACAAACACCTGCATATACAGTATGCATACAGAAGCTTTCAATATACTATATTTAGAAAATACCAATGCCAATAAATACCCAACTACAAATATTCAGAGTTCAAAATCTATGAAAAATGTCTTTGGTTTACCTGCAATAATCTAATATAATATCAAACCTTTTCCTCATATCTAACCCTTTCCGTAAGCCATGACTCAAATTTAGGTGCAAATTCTTTGTTCCACATCTACAAATATACCAAGCTTTTTTCTTTCCATATTAAGTCTTGTCTGCCTTTGGTTTGCATTGTAATTCTCTAAGGGCCAAATTTTGTAAACACATAAAATTAAAAATCACTGATGTAATTTATGTCAACTAATGAAATAAGCATGGCCACAAATTAGCATAGCAGCAAATAAGCAGAGCCAATGCTCATGATGTGCGGGTGATTGACTTACATGTAGGAAGACTGAAGAATCAATATTAAATTATGTCAAACTTTGACTACTTCATTAAACACGTATTTTAATTAAAGGCAGCTATGTTACACATTATATTGAACTGAAGTCCGCCTATACATACAAATATTTTTTTTCTCTTTATGTACAAAAAATACAAATACGATTGGGGTAATGCGTAATAAACAAACAGGTAAAAGCTTAATGCAAGTGAAGACACTTGCAACTGTTTGTTTGATAGTTCAAGTGCAAGAAGAGCTGCTTATACTTAAAGAACTAGGATCGCACAGGCAAGTGAGCGCTTTAATTATGTGTTCATTCACCATGATTTTGTCTGCTCCGACTTCTCTTACTGCAAGCTAATCAATTATGAATTGTGAATGGGTGGTAATATTTTTCTACGATGAGCTTGGTTACCTTTGATTAGGTTGTTCTTGCAAGATACTAAAAAGAGCTGAGATACGTGACTGTCCCAGGAAAAATGGACCATGGATAATGCAGGAAAATAAATAGTGTGTTTGAAATCATATTTTAAATCCTGAAACATGCCACAAAATAATATGTTCGAATGATCTGTTCTTTTGGCATTTCAAATAAATGATTACATGTGAAATAAAGTGCTCTCCCTCAGCAATACCTCCTCCATGAACAACTGCAGCCATTTACAGCACAAAATTAAGGACATTTTTTTGGCATTAAATAATGGTGCAAATAACATTAGTAAATCCCATTGCATGATTCATTTCATTTAGTGCTGGGCAAAAATGAATCCCATTAGTCGCATCTAAAATAAAAGTTTGTTTTGACGTAATAGGTGTGTGTGTGTGTGTGTGTGTGTGTGTGTGTGTGTGTGTGTGTGTGTGTGTGTGTGTGTGTGTGTGTGTGTGTGTGTGTGTGTGTGTGTGTGTGTGTGTGTGTGTGTGTGTGTGTGTGTGTTCCGTGTATATGTATTAGATATATAAAAATACACACATGCATGCATATATTTGAGAAAATTTGCCTACTTGCCCAATTACCTGAACCTGCCTAGTTAACCTAATTAACTTAGTTAAGCCTTTAAATGTCGCTTTAAGCTGTATAGAAGTCTCTTAAAAAATATATAGTAAAATATTATTTGCTGTCATCATGGTAAAAATAAAATAAATCAATTATTAGAGATGAGTTATGAAAACTATTATGTTTAGAAATGTGTTGAAAAATGTTTCTCTCCGTTAAACAGAAATTGGGGGAAAATAATTCAGGAGGGCTAATAATTCTGACTTCAACTGTACATATATTGTGTCAAATAGAGGTGTGAACCTACTCTGGACTCACGGTTCTGTTCGGTTATTAAGCAAACAATTCAGTTAAATTCTACATCTCGGTGCATCTTGTTGCATTGACAATGCTTTGCATACACACCTTTATATCTTACTAACCCTATCCCTAATCCAGTGCAATAATTAAAATGTATCATTTTTAAATCATTTTATGCTCAAAGTAAACACTCATCAAACCAAACTCAAGGACATGCACAGAACAATCTGAGCATTTAACAATTTTTTGAGAAAAAAATATTTTTGAAGAGTTGTCGAGCAAGCAAGTTGTTAAACTCTTATGATTGATCACACCCTCAACAGAAAGGGCTGTGATTGGTTCTAATGCGCTGGCACTGTTCACCAATCAGTGACACTGATAAATGAACGCAGCGTTCTCAGCTGATTTGTGATCGATGCAGTGAAAAAAACTCACTCTGCAGACAAGCTCATGTCTGAATTTAAAAGTATCGCTGGAACAGCAGGTCAAAGGGGCCACTGTGACAGAGAGAGAAATGAAGTTTACTTTCATTTTCTCCACTGGAGTGAAATAGGGGCTCTGCTGTAGCTTCAATGTCAGCAATGTGCTTTTGGAATTACTTGCGCTTGCATTGCTCGCCATATATTCTACTGTGACTTAGCATCTATGAGATAAATGACGTCAATGTTTAATAACCGGTTAGGATCGATTACAAACCAATTCAGTGCATTATGTTGCACTGAAGAAACAATTCATTTTGACACCCCTAATGTCAAAACAAACTTTTATTTTGGATAGATTAGTCAAAATTAATCTTTGTCCAGCACTGATGTAAAAAGACTCTACCGTGTACTCTTATATTCACTCTCAAATACAAATTTTAGCTTGACAGGGTAACGAAAAAATATCAGTTTGCTCTGGCAGAAGTTTGCTCTGGCAGAAGTTAATTTTGCCCTAAAAAAGTAAAAGTTTCCTCAAATAAAAATTTGTTTGATAATATAATTTACTAAAATGTAATAGTGACGTAAAATAGTTCATGTTGGGAACTAAGATTCACGCTAATGTACAACTGATGTATCACTCTTTCAGTTAATGCAACATGCTGAACTGTTCCTCAATATAAACCTGTAACTTGCTTTCTCAACGAAGAATCGTTCATTCATTAATCAATTTATTTGTTCAAATACTCATACATCCATTAATTGACTTGAATAACTCACCTGTTCATATATTGTACAACTATCTTGCTTAATCTTTAACTCACTTTATACACTTTTGCCATCCAAAAAAAAAAAAAAGAAGAAGAACAGGCAAAAAGTAATCAAGCGTTCATCAATGTATAACAAGTTCAGTACATCAGTTCTGCTTTCAGTTTCAATATGAAAATTCGTGTTAAGGGATGAGATTCAATAGTAGGGCAGCTCTACTGACCCCAACTAAACAAGCCAATGAACCACTTATTCAGTTAAAGCAACACACTTAATCATTGATTCACTGAGTCAGTAATGCATTCAGGCATTTATTCACCAACTCACTCACTCGCTCAGTTGCTTATTTACTGATTCATGGAGTGAATCATTTACTCTGTTGTTCATTGTAACTTAATGAAGTGATCCAGTCATAATTGTTTCATTCACTTATGAATTTATTCACAAACTCTCTAGTTTTTGACATTTTTGTCGCTTACAAAATCAATAATAATCTTAATCAACTCTTACTTGTTAACTGATTTATTCATTCAGTGATTCATTTGGCCTCTTAATAACTGATTCATCTACTTAACCGTTTACCGAATCTGTTCATTTACTTTTTCACGTTCCCTCGTCCTCACAGTTTCCAGCAAGAAACACAGACAAATGCAGCCAGGTGTTGAAAATTCTGACTTCTTTCAGAGCTGTAATCATCTTATGGATCCAGCACACGGGGTGAGCCGATGGCAGAGAGTCGCATCTCCAGAGCACTGTCGTCCACGCACAAAGAGCTTTAAAAAAGAACTGGAGAGAATAGAAGTATTTAGTGCCGCTCAATACAGAATGAGCTTGTGTGATTTCTGTCCCAAAAAGGCCTGTCCAGCCCCTGCAGTCATTATTTGCTATTATTATTATTATTATTATTTTCTGACAATTGATTTTTCTCTCACCTTGGTTTCAAAGCACAGATTATTTTCAACGTGGGTTCTCGGCGCCTGTTTTCTCTGTTGTATTTATGTGATGTTCTGTGTCAGCTGGCCTATGAGAGATGCTAGTTAAAAACGCTCGTCTGTTGTTTTCTTCTTCTTTTCATCTTCTCCTTTTTATGTTGCTTTACTCGTTTGATCTTTAATGTGTAATTCAGAGTTTGAAAAGTTAATTTGAAAGCGTAGCTTGCAAACAACAAACTTCCATTGAAATTAACTAACTAAAAGTAGTGGAGCTACAAACTTCCCTTTTGAGAAAGTAGGTAGCGCATCTACAAGCTACTACATAAGCAGCTGGTTTGAAGCTAACAAACAAGTACTTGCATTAAAATTGTTTACAAAATGTAGAAGACAAAAGGGTGTTTATAAATCGAACACAAGCAGAATGTGTGTGTGTGTGTGTGTGTGTGTGTGTGTGTGTGTGTGTGTTTGTGTGTGTGTGTGTGTGTGTGTGTGTACGTTAATCCTTTTTATTGTTGAATCCAGACAAGTAAACATCAACATTGAATTTTATTTTTATTTTTTCCAGAGCTGGAACTCAGTATTTAACTCTTGTTTGTTCATTCATTTGCTCACTCACTGACTGATTCATTTAGTGATTCACATACTATACTAATTCACTTTCCGTCATCATCACTGATTCAGTCATCAATTATAACACTCAATCAATGAATTACGTTTTTGCTTAAATAAAACTCAGATTTACTCACACAACAAATAATTAATTAATTCAAACATTCTATCAATTAATCAAGTAATTAATTCATCGTGTTGTAAACAAATTAATTAATTCATTCATTCGTTCATTCATTGATCAATCTATCAATCCATCCATTAATTCATCCATCAATCTATCGATCCATCTCAATCCGTCTGTCCGTCCTTCCATCCATCCATCCATCCATCCATCCATCCATTCATCCATCCATCCATCCAAACAAACAAAGAAACAAACAAATAAACAAAGAAACAAACACACAAACGAACAAACAAACAAACAAACAAACAAACAAACAAACAAACAAATAATATCTGTTGTATGACAATCTTGCTCCAGAGCTGTATATTAAAATGTTTTGTTCTGAATTCTCCACAGCCATTACTGCTTTTCTTGTTTATATTCAAATATGCAAATATTTCATGGAAACTGTGATCTGCTTTTCAGGATTTTTTAATGAATATAATATTGAAATCAATTGTAATAATTTATTGCATATATCATTGACAATTTGTTTTGAATGCTATTGCAATTTAGTTAGTGATCTTTTTACACTATTCTGAAGGATTTTCCAACCATAACATGCTTTACTGAAGTAAAGCTCAACTACTTTGTAACCTCGTTTTTAAAAGAAAGTGTTTTCAACCAAGATGAAGTCGAACTTGCAATAAGGTTGCTAAGAACACTGCCTAAATGCCCATTTGTACATCAGCAGGAAAAAAAAAGAAAATCATTTGAGAGCAAGTAATTCCATTTTGATTAAAATTTAAAAAGGCACATTTTCTTCTTTGCAATAACAGGCACCATCGTAATTGCTCACTATAAGAGCAGGAAAGATACATTTAGAAAGTAATTTGGCTCAATTTAAGTTTAATTTACACTAGCATATTCCGTGTTTTCTTCATTCCTAATTATCCTTTCTCTTTTCCTGTTTTTCTAGCGCTGAAAGATGACCGTTTTCAGATGGTTCTTTTTACGCCGAAGCTGGTGCGCATCACGTTGACTAATGTAAGTGTGTCAGACGAGGGTGGCTACTTCTGCCAGCTCTACACCGATGATACACACCACCAGGTGGCGACGCTGTCGGTGGTGGTGCCCCCGGAGGTACCCAGCGTGGAGGTGAAAACAGAGGCGGTGGAGGGAGGAGAGGTTGAGCTCACATGTTTGTCCCTGCGGAGCAAACCTCCAGCCACACTGCGCTGGGTTCGAGACCGCAGAGAGATCCCAGGTGAGTTTATTACAAGTGAAAACAACACAGAGATTTACTGTAGACACAATAAATAGGGGTTTACTTTTGTCACAGAGCAGTGTTTACAGAACTTTAGGGGCTGAGTGAAAATGTATCAAATAATTTGTTTATGCTTATCAAAGAGATGCATTGGGACATTTACAATGAAAAACGACTGTATTTACAAACAAAAAGTGCAGTATATACACTGTAAAAAAAGCTAGGTTCCACAAAATTGTTTCATATTGTCCTAACACAAATAGATTAAGTTCAAACTTAATTGTTTTTACAAATTTAAGTTGATGTAACATAAAAATAAGTCTTAAGAATCATGTTGTTTTAGCTTATTTTAATTAAGTAGTTTGAACAAGCAGCAAAAATAATTTTATTATTATAGGTTTTCAGTGTGTATTTATTAAATTATCATTGAAATATGTTTCATCTAAATATTAAAACTAAATTACAGAAACAGATTATTTTGTAATTAAAATGCTAATAATATCCAGTAAATGTCTTTTCCTATTTATAAACAAGCCTGAAATTTCTGCAGCACTGGTTCCAGAAGTATTTTTCTGTTTTCAGAGGGGAATCTTTTTATTTTTTATTTTTTTTAAGTCTCCATTAAAGTCTTATAAGCTTTAAACCAAGCAGCTACAGGGAGAATCACAACATTGTCAATTTTTTTTTCCAAGCAAAAAGCAAAGTTGACAAAAACCTAAACCAAAGGGCACAGAATTTCAGTTAGACATTTCATTTTGTCCTTGCTCTGGGTTAACACTCAAGTCCTTTTGGGAGGAATTAGCAAAACAAACACTGCTACATTTTACACAACATTTATAATAACTCATTATACATTGTGAAAAATCTTGGTGTGCTGGGTAGTTTCTTACCAAAAGCTCATTCTCAAGCTCGTTCATGCTGTCTCTGGCCAGTTGTTTTGGTGTAGTTCCAAGCATGACTGCTGTGTTTATGTATTTCTACCAAACCGAACACAGGGACAAAACGTGACAGGCTGTAAAACATGTGTAAACTCCTTAAAGGATTAGTTCATCTAAAAATTCTAATTTACAGTTATTTTACTCACCCTTAAACCATCAAAGATCATCAGTAGAACATCAAAGATAATTTTTTCAATAAATCTGAATCTATTATCCTTGATTTCTATAAAGCAAGTCAATGGAGGTCCTTTCTGAGATTAAAAATAAACACATACAAACAAGTCCAAATCAGTCCCTATGGCTCCTGCTGTACACTCAGGCCTTATAAAGCTTTTGTTGATTATTCAGCCATATGAATTATTAACTCTAATCCACAGCCTGGGCAAGCAGTTCTCTGCATGTGTTCACAGCGTTGCTGGTCACTTGACGTTTTGGTTTTCTTTTTTTACCTTTTCTGCAAATTTTGACAAACGTGTAATTATATAGTGAGCCATCTTATATGCTGATTCTCAAATATGTGTAAGAATATGTATTTAATCATGATAACAGCTTTATCATGAATATGATGGGTGACAAGTGCTACTAGGTTAGCCTGCGCCGCAGTGGAAAGATCAGAGCTGCTGGTTTTACAACATGTTAATTCATCGAGAGTTTTTTTTTTTTTTTTAAACTTGCTCATCCTCTGATGGTCAGCTACTGCTGTAGCCACTGTGATAGTAGCCTGTTTCTATTTATTTTGTATGTTTGGTGATTGTTTGTACTGTTCTCATGTGTTGATGGATGAGATGGCAAGTGTGTCTATGTTTTTATATTCTGCAGAGCAGGAAGCTGCTGAAAAACAGCATTAATACTGAGTCAGGCCCGATTATCTTTTCCTGTTTAAAAAAAAAAAAAAAAAAAATATATATATATATATATATATATATATATATATATATATATATATATATATATATATATATAAATTTAAAAAATCTACTTCTCAAGAAATACATGAAAGTAAGTTGCTGCTTAGCCAGGAGAAACATAAAGTAATTGTTCTAGTAACCTAAACAATGTTTATGTGTTTAAAAATAATTGTTACTTGTCATCTCCATAAACATTAACTTGTAAATTACCATGTTACGTTTAGCTAGTACTTACAGTGCCTATAGAAAATCATCACACCCCTTTGAAATAATGACTTTATTTGTCATACAGCCTGAAGTCAAATCACTTTTCAAATAACATTCCAGCCTTTGAAATGTTTTTGTAGCCTTCTCCTAACCTGTGCCTTTCTACAACTTAATACTGAAGGAGTATTTAAAAAATGTAATGTGAGTAAAGGTATAGATTTTCACAGGTCATGATGCTTTTCTATAGGCACTGTATGGGTATTTATATGTTTGAAACATAAAATAAGCGTTATTTGTTTGAAATGCTGATGAATTGTGATTTAGGACTAGTCTTTTTATGGCTCAGCATTAACCAAAATTCGAAAGCAGATCTTCGAATCTGTGTGTTCGTGTGCTCCAGGGACCGGCCATGACTTATCACACCAGTGTAATTGTACGCATCAAAGCATAAAGCTAATTGTAAATAATGTTACATTTCTTGCAACAACTAAACATTTTGCTTAATAAAACCCCAGTGTATCACAAGGAGCTCCAAAGTTATTTTAAAATGGGTTTCATTTTAATCTCCGAACAACGACTTTGATTACACAAATCACTAAAGATCACAAATTCATCTAAATCATTATTAGTCACCTACTACATACTATGTTCAATGGCCTAAGGTAACTAAATTAGCAGTAAATTTTCATTTTGGATGAACTGTCCCTTTAAGTAATATTGTTTTTTTTTTTTTTTTTTTTTTGTATTTTGTTAAATCGTTTTAAATTTTAACTTTTTATGTCCTGAATTTTAAAAAGCTGAAATCCCAGGAACCTATTTTTTATTCATTCATTTATTCATTTATTTTCTTTTCGGCTTAGTCCCTTTAATAATCAGGGGTTGCCACAGCGGAATGAACCGCCAACTTATCCAGTATATGTTTACGCAGTGGATGTCCTTTTAGCCGCAACCCAACACTGGGCAACACCTATACACTCTTGCATTTACACACATAGACGGACAATTTAGTTCATTCAATTCACCCATAGCGCATGTCTTTGGACTGTGGGGGAAACCGGAGCACCTGGAAGAAACCCACGCAAACACGGGGAGACAAACAAAAATGTCAACTGACCCAGCCGGGGCTTGAACCAGCGACTTTCTAGCTGTGAGGCGATTGTGCTACTCACTGCGCCACCATGAGGCCCCACCTTTTTATTTTTTACATATACTCCAAAATGCATTTATCAGTTCCACTTACATCTATTTTTAGTCTGAAAATGCGATTGAAATGCTGGCACCATTGAGCTCTGCTGCACATGCACTTACAAACACGAACAAGCACATAAGCACACATGTAAACACAATAGAGTTAACTTCAAAATGTAGAAATCCTCTACATGTGTGCATGTTTGCTTTGTCTCTCTGTCAGACTGTCTGTCTTCATGGTAAATGTCATGCATTTGGACTAATCTCTCTGGCAGCCAGAAAGAAAGGCTTTGCTCTTCTCCCCCATGTGTTTGCTCATTGGCACATTTTCCCCTCTATTGCTTTATGTCACTCTATCGAATTTCAAATGCATCTGTCCATCTGGGTCCCTTCAGATGTGTGCAGAGAAGCATTTTTTTTTTTTTTTGTCGAATACATCCCACATACACACACATGCAGAGAGAACTGAATCCAGGTGCTGCTCCAATCTGTGCCTTTATTTCTGTTCTGTCAACTCTACCTTTCCTTTCCTGCTTTCTCTCCCTTTCTTTTACCTCACTGCCATTGCATTTGCTCTATCTCTTTGTTTCAGCTTTGCTTTTCTGGGCTCCTAGCAGGGGGAAAAAAATCTTGTAGAAAAAGAATGACAAAGACGCTGAGAAAGAGAGGCAGGGAAGGAAGTTCAGGGTGAGATTGTAGGTTTGGTGCTCTATCAATGTTGCTGGAATATAAAGTCGTGAGCACAAGTGTCTGTTTCTGTGCGACAGATTCAGTAAGACGGGTTTCAGCTCGAGTTTCGACTTCTGAGCCAGTCGGTGTTCTGCTTCGGTGAAAATAATTTAAATGTCTGTCTGATCAAGGTTATTGCCGCAAGATCACACAAGTGAGAGTTCTATAAACAAGTTCTTGTCAAGTTACTTGTTGGAAATCAGATTTGCGGTTATTTCAGCAGGGATAGTGCTTGGACTGACATTTTTCCTGGAAATAGCCAAATGCAAAAACACAGAGCTCTGCAAAACTAGCAACATTATCTGATTATGTCAGATTATTGTGGGGAGGTAACAATGCATGATACATTATAATGTTCAGCTTGTTAACATTAGTTAATGTATTAATAACACTGAATAATATATGGTATTTATTTATGAACATTTTGATACATTCAGGCCTTTACATTTACTTTTTTGATCAACAGCCACTGTGGCTACTAGTTTTTCATCATCACTAGCCCACAATTTTGTTGTTGGAAAATAAATTTTAATAATAATTTTATATATATATATATATATATATATATATATATATATATATATATATATATATATATATATATATATATATATATATATATATATATACATATTGTCATGTATCTAAAAATATGCACAGTAGTCTGTCCTGGCTAAAGGTCTCAGATGACCAGATAGCTAATTAATTTCCTATAAAGCTTTGTTATTGAAAAGGATGATAATTAAACTATATTAACAAAAAATAACCAAAGCAAAAGAAACACATGAAAAACATTCCGTGTGAAAGTATGATCCTGCGCACACAGTTAACATTAGGCCCTTTTATAATCTGTGTAAAGAATGTTTAAAGCGAAAGCTGCAACCGCTGCTGCTTACATAAAATCCTTTTTTTATCTCAATTCCTTAAAAGTGGTGCATGAGAAACGCTTTTTGTATAGTCTTTCAAAAAGAATCGATCGTAGCAGTTGCGTTTCCAGGAACGGTTGCTTCATGCAAGGAATCGGGCACACTTTTAAAGACTCACACGTGACACTAAGTGATCGCCTGTGTCTCACCGTGCACATGATCCTCTTGTCATTCGGTATTCACCTGCTTTCTTTTGCTCGCGTGAACACAGTTGTTTTTGTCAGTCGTGCTGCTCTCATTTCTCAAGGGCCATTGGTCCATCCTTATTGTTGAACCCTGCTTTTAAGAAAACTACAATAATTTTTTTTTTTTCAATCAGCCTAAGTGGCTAGTGGGAATGTCTGTCTAACCCACCACAGAATAAATCAACCCGTATTTAGGTTGGCAGGTGTTAATGTGAAGCCCTGGATAAATTTCATATGGAAGAAGAAAAATTAGTAATTATGACTTCGATGGGGATTTTTTTCTTGCAGTGTTGCATTCATTTTGCACAATTCTGATTTTCTTCTTGTGAAGAAAATGGTATTGCAAGTCAGAATTCTGAGTTTCTATCTTATACTTTAGATTTTTTTTTTTTATAAATGCAAGGTTACAGGCATAATTGTAAATCTTTTGGTTCTAAGTTAATTACTATAAAAGTCAGAACTAAAGTTAAAACTCGGCTTTTAAAAGCAAACTTCTTATTAGTAACAGCAGTAGTACTATAGTGGTTGTATTATTGTAATGAGTCGAGGTACAATGAAGTTGAGGACCCAAGTGCAGTTTATTAGGAGAATCTTCAGGCAGGAAATAGTTCAAAACAGAGACAGACATGAGCATGCGGATAATCTAAAATACAGGCCAATGGTCAGGATAGGCGGAAAAACAACATAAACAGTAAAACAAAGGAAAGGTCAAAAACACGGCAAGACACCACAAGATATCATGTACAAGACATTGCAAAGTGTGTGTGTGTATGAGGTGTCTTTATAGTCCTGGAAATCAGTCCTTTCAAGAATCAACTGTATGTGTAATCTGGGAGAGAACAGGACGTGGTGTGTGTGAGGTACATGATGGGAGTTGTATTCATGAATGTTGGATGTGTGTAGTTCCCCTTCGGGGGGAACTTCAGCACTATAAGTGGATTTGATTTGTAAAATCCACGCATAGGGAGGTTCGGTTCAGAAGCTACTCGTCTGAAAGAGTATTGAACGGGCCAATTAAGAATGAATTGGCAGCGCAAGCCTGCGCAGGTGAGCGGCATAAGCAATCAACTGAGTATATAAGCTCACCTGGCGCCAGCAGACGCTATCCTTTTCGCTTCAGAGACTTTCTGATCGAGTCGATGAGGGTTCCTCCTGCTGTGACCAGCGATTCTGAGCGAACGAGAGCATTCTCCCGGTCCAGAGTGTGTACACGCAGTGGCAGACGGTCGAGCTGGGTTTCTCCCTTGCCTGGCGTTCTTTGGGTCCGGTCCTCCAGAGCGGTGCGTATAAAGTTGCAAACTTCACAGAAAGAGCAACACAGTCGTGCAGCACGTCCTTATCAGGACGGCGCTCCGAATGTGCGTTTCTGGATGCGGTGGTTTCCTGTCCTCGGATGATGGGCGCGGGCACTGCGTTACATGTCTGGGGGTCCAGCATGTTAATGCGCTGCTCGCGGGCAGTTCATGTCGTCATTGCGATGCCATGACTGTTGCGCAAGATCGCGGTTAGCCTTTGCAAAAGGGTGAGCCACCCCAGTTGTCCCCTGCTCTGCAGCGGGCACTCGGGCAGATCTGAGGGTTTCAGCGAGAGATAATCCGTCGCCCACGGGCCCGCGGACCTCCCGCTCCTCTAAGCGCTCCATCCAAGCTTCGGGCGGGGGAAGCGATCCGTCTAACAGATGGTAGCCCTTACGCCCGATGACACCGGAGACCAGATGTCCACCGCGGCATCGGAGGGTGGGCTTTCATTGTCCGATGATGATCCAGACCCGCTCGCCCCCTTCGGGCTGGTGAGCGCTGTCACTACGGATCCTGAAACGGACATGTTACGGCAGGGCCCCATTTCCAACGGCACTTTTTACTGCCATGAAAACATTATGAAAGGGCACTTTTCACTTCCCCAGATGTGACAGCCCGAAATCTGCCAGTCTGGGACGCTATGCTTTCTAGCTTGCAGATTCGGTGCGTTTCGCCAGTGGCTCACGAGCGCTGGGAGGACGGTCTCCTTTCTCCCACCCCTCGAGCCTCCCCTCCGGAGCTCGGGTTTGGAGTGAGTGCAAATATCTCACCTCCAGCTTTTCCGTGGGACCCGCGAGCTTCCCGGATCAGCACACCCACTTCGCGCTGCCCCACTGCTGGTACGTCAGCGATTGTAGCGATGAGTCCATTAGCGAGAGCTCTGCCTGCCTGGTTAGCGCGGGCCAGCTCTTCGCGGTGGCTCATACGCACAATCAGACTCGGCTATGCGATTCAGTTCGCGAAACGGCCCCCCAAGTCACGGGTGTGTATTCACCAGGGTCAGCCCCCTGTCCGCCCCTGTCTTGCGAGAGGAGATTGCTGTCCTCCTGGCGAAGGATGCAATCGAGCCGCTCCCTCCAGCCGAGATGGAGAGCGGGTTTTACAGCCCATGCTTCATCGTGCCCAAAAGAGCGGTGGGTCACGGCCAATCCTAGATCTGCGCGTTTTGAACCGCTGCCTGCACAAGCTGCCGTTCAGAATGCTCACGCAGAAGCGCATCCTCCGGTGCGTTCGTCCTCTGGGTTGGTCTGCAGCATTAGACCTGATGGACGCGTATTTCCATGTCTCCACTCTTCCTCGCCACCGACAGTTTCTGCGGTTTGCGTTTGAAGGTCGAGCTTGGCAATACAAAGCCCTCCCCTTCGGGCTCTCTCTGTCTCCGCGGGTCCTCACCAAGCCCGCGGAGGGTGCCTCAGCGCCCCTTCGGCTCGCGGGCATCTGCATACTCAATTTCTTTACGACTGGCTGATTTTGCCCTCTCTCAGAGCAGTTGATTATGCACAGAGACAAAGTGCTCTGGCACTTCCACCTGTGGGGGTTTCAGGTCAACCGAGAAAAGAGCAAACTCGCCCCCGTGCAGAGGATCTCTTCTCTCGGGCTGGAGCTGGACTCGGTCACCATGGCAGCGCGCCTCTCCGGAGAGCGCGCTCAGCTGATGCTGTACTGTCTGAGAGAGCTCGACAGTAAAATAGTGGTCCCACTGAAACTATTTCAGAGGCTCCTGGGGCATATGGCATCCGCAGCCGCTTCATGCCGCTCGGATTATTCTATATGAGACCACTTCAGCACTGGCTTCACGATCGAGTCCCCAGACGCGCATGGCACGCGCGCGCACACCGAGTCTCTGTTACTGCGCTGTGTCGCCGCGCCCTCAGCCCTTGGAGCGACCCCTCGTTCCTACAGACCTGGGTGTCTCTAGAACAGGCGTCCAGTCTTGTTGTCGTTTCAGCAGACACTTCCAACACGGGCTGGGGGGCTGTGCGTTGCGGGCATGCGGCTGCGGACCTGTGGAAAGGTACCCAGTTGCATTGGCATATCGCCTGGAGCTGTTGGCAGTGTTCCTCGCTCTCCACCGTTTTTTTCCGGTGCTGGAGCGGCAACACGTGCTGGTCAGGACGGACAGTACGGCGGCGGTGGCGTATATCAGCCGTATAGGGGGTATGCGCTCTCGCCGCATGTCTCAGCTCGCCCGCCGTCTGCTCCTCTGGAGTCATCCGCGGCTGAAATCGCTGCACACCATTCATATTAAGGCAAGCTCAACCGTGCAGCCGATGCGCTCTCACGGCAGCCTTGCGTCCTGGAGAATGGAGACTCCACCCCGAGTCTGTTCAGCTGATATGGGCGCGATTCGGGGAAGCCCAGATCGATCTGTTGCTTCCCCCGAGATCGCTCATTGCTAGTTGTTCTTTCCCTGACCGAGTGCTCTCGGCACGGATGCACTGGCTTACAGCTGGCCTCGGTGCACGCGCAAATACGCGTTTCCCCCAGTGAGCCTGCTCGCGCAGTTACTGTGCAAGGTCAGGAAGAGGACGAGGAACAGGTTGCTGGTTGCGCCCCTCTGGCTCAACCGGACCTGGATGTCAGAGCTCTCCCTCGCGATAGCCCTCCCCTGGCAGTCCCTTCGAGAGAGCACCTACTCTCTCAGGGACAGGGCACCACCTGGCACCCTCGCCGATCTTTGAAGAGATTGTAGACGCGAGGAAGACTTAGGTAACCTCCGATTGCGGTGGCTAATACCGTCACTCGGGCTAGAGCCCCCTCCCCGAGCGCGCCTATGCCCTGACGTGGAGTCTATTCACTGAATGGTGTGTCTCTCGCTGAGAAGACCCCCGTAATTTGCCAGATCAGCGTTGTGCTTTCTTTACGCCGAGAGAAGTTGGAGAGCAGGCTGTCGCCCTCCACACTCAAGGTTACGTGGCTGCCATCTCCGCTCTCATAACGCGGTGGCTGGCAGCACCGTGGGAACGCATAACCTCATCATCCGGTTCCTCAGGGGCGTTAAGCGAATTAATCCACCCCGCCCCCTCTCATGCCCTCTTAGGATCTCGCCCTCGCTACACAAGCCGCGTCAGATCCCTTCGATCCTCGACTCAGTATTTCTGTCCCTGAAGACAGCTCTGCTGGTCGCGTTGATATCGATTAGAGGGTCGGGGACCCGGAGGCATTTTTCGGTCAGTGACTCGTGCCTGTAATTGGGCTGGCTTCTCTCACGTATGAGACCCCGCCCGCGATATGTGCCCAAGGTTCCTACCACTCCGTTTTAATACGAGGTAGTGAGCCTGCAAGCGCTGCCCTCGGAGGAGGCAGACCCAGCCCTTCTTTATTGTCCAGTTCGCGTTTTGCGTATTATCTGGACCGCACTCAGAGTTTAGATCATCTGAGCAGCTCTTCATCTGTTATAACGGTCGGCAGCAGGGAAGTGCCGTACCGAAATAAGTTCCCACTAGATTGTGGATGCCTTTCTTTCACTATCAGAGCCGAGATGAGCCGCGTCCCCCGAGAGCGCGTGCGCACTCCACTCGGAGTTTCGCATCCTCTCGAGCGCGCGCACGCGGCGCCCCTCTAACAGACTTCTGTAGAGCTGCGGGCTGGGTGACACCCAACACATTTGCAAGGTTTTACAATCTGCGAGTGGAGCCGGTTTCCTCAAGGGTATTAGGTAACCCTTGGTGATTGAGGAAACAATTCGGTAGGGTATTGAAACACGCTTGCTGCGCCATTTTCCCTAACACGGAGATACGTGCGCCTTTTTATCTGTCAGTAAAGTTCCCCGTCAGGTGAGCCCTGCAGATTCCTCCGTGGCCCCCAGCACTGACTCAGCGGAGGAGTCACTTGCTGGCCCACTACGTTGTAGGTCTGCCCGCTGGTCAGCCCGCGTTTTGGGTAAAGGTGCCTGCTATGCGTGATCCCCACTAGGCGATCCCATATGCTTATTCCGCCACGGTTAAGTCCCCCCCCTGGGCGGACCCGTGTCTTCCCTCCCCGCTAACCACTCTTTTGCTATGCGTACTCCCCCTTTTTAGGGCTAGTCCATATGTAAATTCTGCCATCTATCCCCCCTCGGGTAACGGATGGCCTCCGCAGCGTCCTCCCTATCGGGATTGCACGCTTCCCAACGTACTGTCGTATTCCTAGAATTATCTAGATGCTCACGACTTCCCAAAAAATATATCTAAATCCGTAAAACTTCTGTTGAAGTAGGATAAATTAGGGCCAGGGACACGTTGGAGGACCGCGCCCCCCATGATGCGGGTGCGTCACGCTTGCTTGACTATCTCCTCATCGGGGGTGTTGGTAAGGTGCAGTCATTATGGCGCTTTCAATGGGCTCCCAATGCGTGGATTTTACAAATCAAATCCACTTATAGTGCTGAAGTTCCCCCCGAAGGGGAACGTTCGAGGTTACTAAAGTAACCCTTCGTTCCCCGAGGAGGGGAACGGAAGCACTATACTCCGTCGCCATAATGACTGTCCCTTAGCTGTTGAAAGTCTCTTCAGCTTAAAAAGGATAGCGTCTGCTGGCGCCAGGTGAGCTTATATACTCAGTTGATTGCTTATGCCGCTCACCTGCGCAGGCTTGCGCTGCCAATTCATTCTTAATTGGCCCGTTCAATACTCTTTCAGACGAGTAGCTTCTGAACCGAACCTCCCTATGCGTGGATTTTACAAATCAAATCCACTTATAGTGCTTCCGTTCCCCTCCTCGGGGAACGAAGGGTTACTTTAGTAACCTCGAACGTTCTCCAATGTTCTGCAAATGCTCGATCGCTGGTGATTGTGACAATTTTGTTCTAAGGCAAAATCAAGGCTATCTCTGTGAAAAACTGAAAATGTCAAAAGAAGCTTAGAAGAAGGCTGTCTATGGAGACTAGGGTGTTCTTTTGTGCATCCTAAAACTCCACATTTATAATGCCTCTTAGTGGCTGACATTATCTTTGGCAGGTATGGTCACTAATGGGCAGGGCTTTCCCCCTCCGATGACATGTATATAGGGAAAATGTCAATCAAAGTGCTACTGCAGGATGTTTTCATGAAGTGTGATTATAAAAAATAATTTTAATGAATTTTTATCATTACAGGCTGGATATATTCACACACTGTTGCCACATAACTGTGTTTAAACCCCTCATAAAAGTGATTTTTGGCCTAATAGGTTCCCTGCTATGAGATATATATTTTTAAGATAATTGTTAAGATATATTTTTGTATAGTTTTTTTTACATAAATTACTTTTACATATACAAAGTTGCATTTATTGTATAGTACAGTGAATTAATATTGTGAAATCTTTGTACACATTAAAATAACAGTTTATTTATTTTTATTTTATATTAGTGCAGATTTTTAATATTTCAAGTCAAACATGCATTTTATAAATTACCTAATGTAAAATAACTAAACGAATTTAATCATCATTAAACCTACATTATCCCTACAGTAACCCTACAAATTATTACACTACATCTTCATTTAACTCATGATTTGAAAAACAAAGTTATGCTTCATTAAGAGTAACATGGATTATTAAATGCTGAAAGTTTGAGCACTGCAATGATTATGTATTTTTTAGGTCAAGACAAAATTAATCTTCAGCCTGCCTCAATCGACAAGAACCCAATGGGAGTTCTAATATGGCCTTTAGATTATTGCTGAATTTATTCAAAAAAAAAATGTTAATATTTTTTAAAGTCCTAAATAAATTGCCAGATCTTCAAAACTAAACATAAATTAGGCTTATATAAATGGACTACACACTGCAGTCACGCCACTTTAACATCACCATCATTACTTGTCCGTCTACTCTTTCAGTGTTTATTTAAAATATATATATAGATTTCTCTGAAAGCTTGGCTTTGAATAGATAGCAAGAGCACAATTACAAACACAACGAGAATGTAAAAATGGACTGGAGATAACTTCTATAGTGCCGTTTAGCCTCTTGTTAGCAACTGTCTTTTACAAGAAAAGAGAAAGCTTTACAACATTCACAATGGTGTATTCTTTATAGCAGAGATCAAAAGTAAAATTGTTATTTTGAGCTTGCGTTTACCACAGACCACCTTTAACCAAAAATACTGCATTTCTGCAGAACTCTTGTTGTTTATTATATAAAAAACATGAACTTCTGTAAGTCTCATTTGAAAGTTTATGAAACTTCTCAGAGCTGCTCATTTCAGAAATCATTTGTTTCTATGGTAATAATCATAACACTAAAAGAAAAGATCTATTTGTGGTTTTGTCTTTGATGAAAAAAGAATATTAAAATGGCATAATGCTTTACCTTTAAATGCTCTTTCTATATAAGACACAAAATGTAACATTGTGTATCAAACAACAATACACGTCAGCATCATTATATGTTGCAGCCATTACTATTCTTGTTGTTCTGGTAGTCTTTTAGTCAAGTAAGAGTTTTTTAAATGCAAGTTTTACAAGTTGGAAACCGATGGTTATTGTAATCCTGATGTATCCCTCATAAATCTGTGAACTCTGTTTGACCTCACTCTCTATCGACCTGCACTTTCCTCCATCTGTTTCATCCCCCGTTTTCTGCCCTTCACTGGCCCCTTGACGTTTCGTTTTCATCATCAAATTAAAACTTAATAGTCTCGCCAGGATAATAGAGCCTGTTCTGTGGTAGAGAAATCAATGTGTGGAAGGTGCATCTAAGTCAGATGGCTTGAAGTAATTGGGGCGAGAGTGCAGTGCATTTGTACCAAAGGTATGCAAATAATGTCTGGCTGAAAAGTAAACACACATTGTTAACCCTTTTATTTATGAATCGTTGAGTCACAAAGTAAATTCTATATATTTTAAAAATGTGTTTCTACATTTGGCGAGGCAGTGGCACAGTAGGTATTGCTGCTGCCTTACAGCAAGAAGGTCGCTGGGTTGCTGGTTCGAACCTTGGCTCAGTTGGCGTTTCTGTGTGGAGTTTGCATGTTCTCTCTGCCTTTGAGTGGGTTTCCTCCGGGTGCTCCGGTTTCCCCCACAGTTCAAAGACATGCAGTACAGGTGAATTGGGTAAGCTAAATTGTCCGTAGTGTATGAGTGTGTGAATGTGTGTGTGGATGTTTCCCAGAGATGGGTTGCGACTGGAAGGGCATCCGCTGTGTAAAAACTTGCTGGATAAGTTGGCGGTTCATTCCTTTGTGGCGACCCCGGATTAACAAAGGGACTAAGCTGACAAGAGAATGAATGAATGAATGTTTCTACATTTAATCATGTGAAATATGATTTTTAATATATCATATATTGAGCGAGTTAAGTATCTGTTCCCTACAGTGAACACCATGTTGGTGGTGTAAAATGTTACTGAATTGAACTGATTTGATTGCTTGGTTTTAGACAGTTTTCATTTTGTAAATGAAAATGGCTTGAAACAAACAGAACTTGATCGGTCTGGTGTGTCAGTAATGTGACTGAATGTGCACTCTAATTCTCTTACTTAATGAATGCACAGCACAATCCAGCAGACTATAACAAAGATCCATGATGTGTACTTTGAATCTTTTTGACTACATTTTAGTCTAATATGCTGATTTTTGTATTATATTTTGCACTGTTCATGAGTGGATGAAAAAGTGCACATTCATCATTTTTTGTTTAAGATTTTTTATGTATGATATTTCTATTTGAAATAAATAAATCAAATCAAACCTTTATAATCATGAACTGACATGTCATAAATATGCATTTTATTTTAAGCATTCTTAAGACAACCTTAATTAAGTGTCATTTGCTCCTTTTAAATGCAAAGATGAGTTTTTGAGAATGTTTGAGATGTCTTTGTTGTGACAGCTTGACATAACCAAATACATCATAACCTGTCAGTGTCTGTCATGAAAACTTGACAACATAATTACCAAGACAACGTAACTTCTCATAAACCTATAATAAACCTGTAATAAACATGATTGTTGTGAGGCCATTATGATTGTGCCATTAATTTTATAACAGTGTTGTTAATGTTTTTTGGACCTCAACTACAGTGGCACACAAAAAAATAAAGGAATGACAAAATGTCATTTTTCTTATGTTGCTTTAACCTATTTTAATAAGTTAATCTGGTTAAATTAAGTCGATCAAAAAACTTTTTAAAAAAATTTATACAAAGTTTATCTTTGTTTTTCTGTCAGTTTGATTAATGGCTTGAGATGGCTAGAGAAATTCATTTGATTCAACTGTAAACAGGGTGTTTTGCGGGGTCTTAAAAAGTATTAAAAGTTGATAAATCAATAATGAGAACATTTTAAAAAACGCGTTTTTAGGAGGACTTAAATTTTGTTCAAGCATTGTCCAAAGTGTTTGACTCCAAAACAGCATAAATATATTTATTTTCCTCCTAATATTAACAATGGAGTGCTCGATACACGCAATTGGTTCGGGCATGGGCACATCGGGCCAAACTCCTTTGTCCGGATGATGTCACAGAATTTGTGACAAACGCGGGAATATTATGTGACGCTTTCAACATGTAGCGAAACCATAAAGCCAAACAGAAAGCAAAAATGTAAGTTTTCGTACTTCTGGTAGGAGAAAGACGAGTTTAAACAGTGGCTGACACCTGTCGCTAAAAACGACCACATAATTTATTCTTTCAAGCTTTGTTTCTTCTGAGTTTATCTGAGTTCTGTTGCACGGTTGTGCTCCATTGATTTATTTAACCACAAGTGTTTATTAACAACTGTTTATTAAGTTAAAGGTTTGATACTGATTAGAACTTGAAGTGGTGACGAGGTCTTAAAATATTCTGAGAAGGTCTTTAAAAAGTCTTAAAAAGGTATTGAAATTACCTATAATATTTTTGCATATACTGTATACCCTGAGAAAATGTAAGACAGCAAGATGTTTTACAGTGTACAAATTGAGTTTTTCACTAAGATGTCATTAAAGTAATAATGATGAAGTTATACATTTATTTGTCAAGATAATGACATTTTAATATCTTTGTATAATAAAAAAAAGATTGAATGGTACCAAGGAAAAAGTGATCAGAAAAATATTCATTTAACACAGTTATAATGTCATTATGACAATCCTGTTTATGCCATTTTCATGACAAGCTCTGTCGTCTTGATAATGTCAAGTTGTCATGACAAAGACAAAGACAGATTAATTGAAGTAATTGTTTATGTCAAGTTGTCATCAAAACTTCTCAAACAGTGTCAGCTTTGCATTTAAAATGACACAACTGAGAGAAGAACACTTAATGATAAACATGCATGCATTCATGTGTTATGTCATAGTTATTTGAACACCCACTTCAAGTAGAGTGTTACCAAAATGTACATAAACAAATATGATTTAATCTGGATAGAAGTATTTCCAACAACTTATTTAACACCTATTTGGTTTTCCGTTAATTAAAGGATTCAACACTAATTCCTGCTGAATTCTCTCATCCCTCTGCCATATTAAATGTATGACTCAATATCTCTAAACAACGTGGGACAATACAAACAATAATGAAGTGAAATTGGAAACGGCTCATTGGGAGTTCAGCACATGGTGCTACAATTTAAATGACTGATAATAGCTTCCAAATATCTGTCCATTGCAGTGACCACAATGCACAAAAGGGTTCAAATTTGTGCAGAGTGACTCATGTAAACCCTCTTTCCGTCCCTCTCTTTTCATTCAGGTGTGATCTCCCAGCAGGAGAATGGCAAGACTGTGAGTGTTTCCAACACTATCCGTATCCCCGTGGAGAGGAAAGATAACAGAGCGGCGCTGAGCTGTGAGGCGTCTCATCCCGCACTCGTGAGCCAGAAGCGAGTTCGTCACTACAGCCTGGACGTTCACTGTGAGCCAACAACGCCGTCACATTTCCATGACTACCACCATATTAGACTGATTAGCGCCTGTTATTAGCTCGCTGAAGCCCCATCTGTTTAAACATGTTTGGTTGGCAAGCGTTTGTTTGTTTGTGTCACATCTTGCCTGCTTTGATAAAGGACTAGAAGGCAACAGTATCCCGTTAAACAGCACAGAAACACTCCAAATATGATAGATTTCAACCAGTGATGTAGATATTGACTTTGCACAAGGACTTCTCTCATAAAGTCCCTGTAAAAATCGAAAGGCTTTACTCTGTAAAAGACAATTGAGTTTATATAAACTTCAGCGTATTGCTGTTGTTACCCACAGCGGGTTTGTATCAGACTCCTGCTAAAATGTTTTAAAAGCATTTTTGTTGAGAAAAATGTTGTATTATTAATGTAGCTCACTCAGTGCAGAACACTGCTTACACTTACATTTAAAAGTTTGAGGTCGGTACGAATTCGAGATGTTTTTGTCTAGCTCACTAAAGATGCATCAAGAGGATGAAACATATAGAAAGACATATTAGGTAATAGTGGGAAATAAATGTACAATTTTATAATTGATTGAATAATTTTATGATTATAATTTAATATAATAATGTAAAATTCTTAATTTTATTCCTTAATTTGGGCGACATGGTACCTCGTTTAGCACTGTTGCCTCACAGCAAGAAGGTCGCAGGTTTAAGTCCCGGATGAGTCAGTGGGCGTTTCTGTGTGGAGTTTGCATGTTCTCCCCGTGTTAGCGTGGGTTTCCTCCGGTGGCTCCAGTTTCCCCCACAGTACAGAGACATGCGGTATAGGTGAATTGAAACTAAACTAAACTAAATTTGTGGTAGTGTGTGTGTGAATGAGTGTGTATGGGTGTTTCCCAGTACTGGGTTGCGGCTGGGAGGACATCCACTGTGTAAAACATATGCTGCATAAGTTGGTGGTTTATTTCGCTGTGGTGATCCTTCATAAAGGGGACTAATCCGAAGCAAAATGAATGAATGAATGAATGTATTCCTACATTTTCAGCATCATTACTCCAGTCTCCAGTGTCACATAATCCATTTATGTTTCTTGCTTGAGAAACATGTTGTTATGTATTAAGTAATCAATTTAATATCAATGGTTCTACTACACTGTAAAAGTGTTTTTTTTTTACTGCAGTTTTACAGCAAAATTATAATTATTAATATACAGCATGTTTGCAACTTACAGTATTAAAGGCAAATATTAAAGGCACACTGTAAATAACACCTCTTACTGTGTTGTAGTTTTAAAGAAAAGTTTTAATTGTTTTTTTTACAGTACTGTAAATTTTACAGTATTTTTTACATTAATTTTCCCTCAGCTTAGTCTTTATTTCAGAGATGACCACAGTGGAATGAACCGCCAACCATTCCAGCATATGTTGTATGCAGCGGGTACCCTTCCAGTCACAACCCAGTATTAGGAAACACACATACACATATACATACAATACAGACAATTTAGCTTAACCAATTCACTTATAGCACATGTTTTTGGACTGTGGGGAAAACCGGGGCGACCAGAGGAAACCCATGCAAACACGGAGAGAACATGCAGACTCTACACAGAAATCATTCTAACCAGAGACCTTCTTGCAGTGAAGCGACAGTGCTAACCACTGAGCCACCCATCTTTTTACAGTGTACACAGTAAAACGCCACAGACTACAATGTTGCACAGGGATATTAGTGGGAATCCAAAGCTATTTCAGCAGTCTAAATATGTGATCACATTTATATTTACAGTTCATGAACAATTTCAAACGATTTAGGTGTATTGGTTTGACTGACCAGCACACTAAGTAGAGCTGACTGAACGATGTTATTCTCAAACCGGCCATCATGTGAATGCTTTTTTAAAACCACTTCCGCTCATCGTTCCTTGCTATGTATTAGTTGAAAATAGTTTTTCAATGCGCTATTACAAATACATTTAACTGTGTTTTTGCTCTACATTTTGAAAAACACATTGAATTTTGCTAAACATGCCATGGTGTATCGATGAAAATGGAATTCTACTTTTCCTCAGAGTGAGTCTACAGTAATTGCAATTAGGGCAATTAACATTTAACATTTCTTTACCATTTCTGCATGGCACTACACACATCAAACTCAATTCGTGTAATACCTTTTTAATGTAATTTTTATAACTGTTAAAGCATTAAAATTAGTATCTCATTTTTACATATTAAAACTGTGATTGGAAGTGGGGAATGTAAATTATATAATTGAATTATCCTTTACATTTTGCACCAAACTTTGCACATATATCACGGGGAACTCAGTTTTATATGGATTGTCATTTTACATTTTAAAATGAATTTTGCTGCTTCTACAACATTGCCTAATTTCATTTTAAATTTAAATTTTCAATGTAAACTAAATTCTCCAACTGTGCTATCATATTATAGGGACGAGGGTCGAGCATTTTCAGCCCTGTAGTGTGATTATTTTCCAAAATAAAATGATGTAAATGTCGTATTTAGCTGAAAACACCCTAGCGTAAACATAGCCTCAGTCAGAGCACCGCCATTGAGGACAGTAGGCACTCAGTGGGCTTTGTGACAGAGCTCTTCTCAAGTTTTATTCCCTGTCTGTATCTTTCTCTTTATCTCCGCAGTTGCTCCTACGGTGAAAATCGTTCCCCCTCAGGGCATCCTCCGAGAGGGAGACTCCCTCAGTCTCACCTGCTCCGTTACCGGAAACCCACTGTGAGTGTACAAGAGCGCTGTGTGTGTTTTCTTTCTAAGTGCATCTGTCAGGCTGCGAGTGGGAGATTCGTGATGGATGTGAAGGCGTGTGTGAAGCTCTGTTTTTACATGTGCTTTAAGAACTAATCATCTGAACTGGTCCCATAAGAGCAGCTTTTATCTTGTAACAATCCAAACTGCTTATAGAGGATCATCTGAATGCAGCTTTATTACAGTAGACTGATCTTACATGAGGGAGTACATCCATGGCTCTGTCCTCTGTTCCTCTTCTTTTAGCTCTCTCATTATTTTTCCTCATTTTCAGTTTTAAAGGACACAATAAAAGAAGTGTCTGGACAAAAATAGTTTAAACGACAATATACTGTCAATTTCATTGTATGTACAGTATGTATGTGTGCATTGTTCATATGTGTGCATTAGTTCATTTATTATAATAAGTGAATTTTACTAAAAGTAATAAAAAAATATACTGTAATACAATATGATATGCAATTAAAAAAATAAAAAATAAGATCAAATAAATGTAATTGTACATTTAATTGTTAATTTCATTGTAAGTTATTCTTTTTATTACAGTTTCTGAGAGTGATTTGATTTTTAATTTTTATTGTAAATAATATAAATTTGATAATGAATTGTTATTAATGTAGCAATAAACATGGAATAAACAACAACAATAATAAAAAATCAAGCACAAACATATGTATGTTATTTTGAAGATTAAGTAAAATGTCTGGACAAATATATTGTCCAATTTATAAATTTTTATTAATAATTTATTATTTATTATAATGAATGAATTTTACACACGAGGTCAAAGTTATAAAAATATTAAATTCAGTATAAAAAACTAAGAAGTAAGACACATTTTCTTTATTAATGTAACTGTATATTGTTTTTATAGCAGTAACTAACAGGTATTTATTTGTTTGATTGTTTTTAAATAACAAAATTAATATAGGATTTTATCAAATGTAGCAATACACACAGAATAAACAACAACAACAATAATAATTATAAAAAAAGCACAATAAAATAATTTTTTCAAAATAAAGTATAATTTTATTCTAATTTTTTTGCACAATATTACTGTGGCTGCTGAACGTGCTGCAATTTAAGAAAACACATGCAATTACAACAAACGCCAGCAAATTGAGAAAAGATCTTCATCTGTTTGACAGCACATGTGCTGCAAATCCTTACAATGCAAACACATTACAAAAAACGCTGCATTTTCTTACAGCGCAAGCATTTTACGAAAATGTGCTGCATTTTCTCACAACACTTGCAAAAACAACAAATTTAATGTTTAGGGACCCTAAAACGTGACAGATGCCGCTGTGCCTTGACTATTGCTTAGTGAAGTGTAGGTGATCTTTGAAAGAGTTTTTTGTTTGTTTATTTTAATATTCTGATTCTGGTGTCTTTAGTATTTTATTACCATCGTAAATAACCATAACCTAAATAGTCGGATCCGTCATGTTTTAGGGTCCTCTTGGAACATTTCCATTGTGTTTTGTGCTATTTGACAGTTTTATGAGAAAATGCAGCACAATTTATTAATTGTTTGCGTTGTGAGAAAATACAGCATGTTTGATATATTTGTTTGCATTGTGAGAAAATGCAGCATGTTTTATTAATTGGTTTGCGTTGTAAGAAAATACAGCACGTTTTATTAATTTGTTTGCGTTGTGAGAAAATGCAGTGCATTTTATTAGGTTGTTTGTGTTGTGAGAAAATACAGTGTATTTTATTGATTTGTTTGCGTTGTGACAATATACTGTGCATTTTATTAATTTGTTTGCGTTGTAAGAAACTGCTGCGCGTTTTATTAATTATTTTGCGTTTCGAGAAACTGCAGCGCGTTTTATTAATTTGTTTGCGTTGTAAGAAACTGCAGCGCGCTTTATTAATCTGTTTGCGTTGTAAGAAACTGCAGTGCGCTTTATTAATTTGTTTGCGTTGTGAGAAACTGCAGCGCGTTTTATTAGGTTGTTTGTGTTGTGCGAAAATGCAGAACGTTTTTTTAATTTGAATGCATTGTGAGAAAATGCAGCACATTTTACTAATATGTTTTTGTTGTGGAAAAAAATTCAGCACGTTTTATTGATTTGTTTGCGTTGTGAGAAATTACAGTGCGTTTTATTAACTTGTTTGCATTGTACAATGTAGATTTGATAAAAATGCATGGGATAAAAAGGGAGCTAGTAGTTGTAAAATAATAATAATAATAAATAAATAAAAATAATAATAATTTACAATTGGGTTAAAATAATTTATTGTTTTTTTTTTTGTTTTTTTTTTTGTAAAGAGTTACCTAAAATAAAATAAAATACGTTCAAATACTTTAAAATAAAATAAACAGTTGAGTAGCATAGGGTTGCGGTGGGAACACAATCGCCTCACAGCAAGAAGGTCGCTGGTTCGAGTCCCGACTGGACCAGTTGGCATTTCTGTGTGGAGTTTTCATGTTCTCCCCGTGTTCGCATGGTTTTCCTCTGAGTGCTCCGGTTTTCCCCACATTTCAGACACATGCGCTATAGGTGAACTGAATAAACTAAATTGGCCGTAGTGAATGTGTGTAAATGTAAGAGTGTATGGGTATTTCACAGTGCTGGGTTGCAGCTGGAAAAGCAAGTGCTGCGTAAATCATATGCTAGATAAGTTGGCGGTTCAGTCTGCTGTGGCAACCCCTGATTATTAAGGGACTAAGCCGGAAAAATAAATAAATTAATAAAAAAGTCAAAAACTGCATTAATATATATTAAATGAACAACAATATTCCTTGACCGAATGTCCTCCACCAGCATTTGACCTTTAATTGGCAGGTTTTTCCCACATCCATCACTAAACATCTTATTCTGAAGGCGAAAGTGTCGCTCATTCAGCTTCAGCAGTGTCTCAGTGAACACTTTCTTTCTTCAGAAGACATATTTGTCTTTGTCTCTGTCTTTGTCTTTTTCTTTTCTTTTTTGTCTGTGGTCACTGAGTCTGTTCTCCCTAAGAGCCAGTGAGCAGAAAGCCATTAAAGCTCTCCAGAGCCTCGTAAGAGACCGGCTACAGAAATGAAAGATGGACAGATAGAGCTGCCACTCATTTTACGCCCAAATGAGGGAATGACGGAGAGAGAGAGGGGAAGAAAGATGGCCTGCGAAGGGTTTTAGCCAGGAAAGAGAAATGATAGACCTCGTGATTTATGCGGTGGGGAGAAGGAGAGTACGAAACGTGTAAATGTTTAATTGTAGGGGCATGTTTGAAGATTACAGAATGCGCTGATGAGAAATGAGAATAGACCAGCCGCCCGCAGAGACGCTCTCTGGATAGGTTGAGATAAATGAGTGTATTGATGGGAGGGATGAAAGATGGATCCAGATGCCGCTCTACGGTAGCTGAACTCACAGTTACACTGCGTCGCGCAGCTTGCTTATAAAGCCATTACGATCATGTTCATCCGACATTAATCACCAATTAAACACAGTCTGCATTTGTTGGAGGGGTGTGTTTATTATCCCTAGGCTGCTCTGGTTGGCTCAAACTGTATGTATGGCTGAGAGAATGTGTGTGGTATGAATCCTGAATCCTGTGAGGGCTGTAATTAAAAGTGTCCCATGGGATTACTCCCGGTGATGACGTAGACTTGTATTGTATCCAGGCGGGATGAGGGATGAGGCGGTTCACAGGCGGTGGGCTCAGAACACAAGCCTCGGGCGTTTTGCCCTACAGTTTTCCATGTATCTCCTGCTGCTGTGGATCACCTCGCAGCTGTTTGTGTGTGAGCGTGTGTGTGTGTGTTTGGTAATCTCCTACTTTCATGCTCTTTTGTCTCTGTCTGCCTGGTATTATCTGCTAGAACTGTACTGCTCTGCACTCTCCTCTGCAAAGAGTAGGCCTACGTGAATGTATATAAAATAGTCCCTGTCTTGCTGTAAAATCCTAAAGGAGCGCTCCATATTTTTTAGAAAAAGGCTAATTTTACAAATCACCTAGAGTTAAATTTTAGTACCAATTTTAAATCCACTCAGGTGACCTCCTTTTGTGTTGGGAGCGCTATTAGCTTAGCTTAGCATAAATCATTGAATCAGATTAAACCATTAGCATCTCACTCAAAAATTTTAAAGATTACCAAAGCCTCTTTAAGGGTGCTTTTTTTACATCTGTAGTTCGGTTTATTTCATTTCAAGCTTTATCTGGATATATTTCTTATGTCTGTGAAGCAAGTATTCGATGTAATTGTTGTAATGTAATGTAATTCCAGTGCGTTGTTGACCACCAAACTGTTGTGAAAGCACACATCTGGATCCCCCAGAGAAACGTCAGTCTATAGCAAGGGTCTCAAACTCAAATTGGCGGGGGGGCCATATTAGTGACTGACAATTCATAGGAGGGCCACTTAAACATTCTAGCACACAAAAAAAGTGGAAACCTAATGTAATTAAAGCACTCAGACTTTCTTCCCCAGAGTTTACGCAGTCAAAGCTCCTTCTTTTTGTTTCTTGTTGTGCATATTGAAGGGGTAGTAATAGGGTTGCTATGGAAATACTAAAATTTAATGATAGGCATAATAATACCGAGTGACATGTTTTGTGTATTCTATAGTCTTTGATATTACGCAGCGATGTTATGTAGTTACCTAAATGAGGACTATTTTCAGGTATTGCGTAATATCATTGCACCTGCTGCAGTCATGACTCAGCAGCATGCTTGCTTAATTATTACACGAGAATAAGAATATAGTTCCTTGTCATGTTTACCTATGAAATAGTAAATTTCAATGTTCCATCAGTCTTAGTACACAATGTAACAACAGAAGAGTCTAGCTTTAAATAGGAAATGTGATGAAACTAGTCTTTGAAATTTTTGACAGAGATGCTAATGGTCTGGTCCGATTCAATGATTTACGCTAAACTAAGCTAAAAGTGCTTCCTCCAGTTCTGGAGATCACCCTTGGATTTAAATGGATTTAAAAATGGTAATGATTTAAAAAGCTTTTGTGAACATTTTGTTATTACATTTCTCAGTATCATTTATTTAATTACTATTATTTACTTTTAAAATGTGCTGAAGTAAATTTTAAATTATGTCAGTGGATTAAAAACAAATTTCAATTATATTTTCTAATTTACATAAATATATATATATATATATATATATATATATATATATATATATATATATATATATATATATACTGTTTTTTTTTATTTTATTTTTTTTTTATATATTTCCTAACCCTAAGTCATACACAGATTGTAGTTCTTTAATGCCTTTTTTATATTACCTTATTTCCATTCTCCGTCTCTGGAGCCTCATTATTTGGAAGAGATTTGATTTTGAGCTTTTCTTTTAATGCCTTTGTTCTGTCTTTGATAAATTCTTGATTGCTTCTTTAATGCAATGTCATCTTCCACTTCCTTTCTAGACCACGTGACATCCAGTGGTCACGAGTGAACGACACTCTTCCTGAGAGGGCGGAGAAAACCGGCAACATCCTCCACATGTCTCGCCTCAGCCAATCACACAATGGCACCTACCTCTGTCAGGCACATAATAATTACGGCCGTGCAGCTGATCACTACACACTGCTGGTGTATGGTAAGAAATCAAGTGATCCCTGAACTCGACATTAAACCCTAACCACTTCAAACTACTCGAAGCAGATCATATGTTTGCATAGGGCTGTGCAATTGATTGAAATTCAGTTATGAAGTTGATATTGGCCTATAATGATTATGAAAAAAACAAGAATAAAAATGCATGAGTAACAGTAAATTGGGTCCGTGTGGCTCTTTAATAGCTGTTTTCACTGAGTAGTATGGTACGATACAGTTTGGTTTGGTGCGCTTTTATGGCCATTTCCACTGTCAAAAGGTACCAAAAAGCGAACAGTGCTGTACAACCAAAGGGTACCAAAAGGCGGAGCAAGATGTGCAACTGAAGGTTGTTGGTTTACAGAGATACGTCACTTGCTCGTGCACAATCCAGGATGATGAAAACAAAGGAACCATCATTTTTTCATACACAGCCGAGACCTTACACTGTAATATTACATAAATATAATAACAAGCCATTTTCGAACCGAGCTCAAACAAAACTTGTCATCTTGGCCACAAAGCCAAGAAGAAGAGCAGAATCCACCTTGTTGTTGTTCACAAAGCCGTCTTAAGCACAAGCTCTCTCAAGAGAGCTTGCTTGCTTGTCTATACTTAAAATAATTTCTTGAGCTGATGATAATAATGTGCACAAATATTGAAGTGCTTCTGACACCTGATCCTTTCAGAAACGGACAAATGCGAGAGTGAAACGCAAAAAAAGAATCAAATGATTTTTTCAGCAACCTAACACATAAACAAACTGCCATGTTTAACTATTATCATCGTCTTTTGAACTATTATGAACTCAGAATTACTCTCTAACAGAGGCTACATGTGCTGGAGTAGATTAAAGATACAGATGAGGTTAGCACTGACTGTGGGCTATATGTTGCGTGTTGTTTTTGAACCCAAATAAGGACTTAATGTATGCTGTATGCAGTTGCAGTATGCAATGTAAACAGCTTACAGTGACAAAAAATTCAATTGGGGGCTAATAAATCTGACTTTAACTGTATGTTGCATTTATTTATTTATCTTATAAGATCGCAGTTGTTACAGTAGGCCATTTCATTGATGTGCAGTTATAATCAAATCATGTTCATAGTAAGGTTAGTAATGAACATTTACACAAGTATTGATGTGTTTGATTAGAAGTGCTTCTCATATAATATACCCGTACAGCTTTACTTTGACATTTACTCAAGCGAGAATGACATTGACAGAAACTTTCTGTCGTATCAGTGGTGCCCTTTTGACAGTGGAAAAGCAAGCCTGATAAAGGTGACCCGTACCAATCCGTATCGTACCGTACTGTACCACTCAGTGGAAACGGACCATTAGTGCAACTGTGTTTATTATTATTATAATTATTAATCAATCAACAAAATACATAATCACTTACTGTTTTTGATTAAAGAACTTTTGCAGATTTAAATCAATTATTGAACTACAAGAATTATAGTTTAATAATATACAAATCAAGTTGAATTCTTACAGTGAAAACAATACTTAAAGCACAGTTTTTTTATTTATATCTTTACATAAACTATTTAAAACTTTTTATTATAAGGTCCACTCATAATCGTTTTAAATAATCAAGATTACAGTATTGACCAAAATGTGATAATGATTTCTTTCATAATTAAGCAGCCCTATATTTCTGCATGTCATAATGTCTGCTTTCCAATGAAACATGTTTTTTTTTCAGCAGCCTGTGTTACAAAACAATTTCATATGTATGCGCACAAACACCTACACTTTCTTTGCAGTTGGAGAACAGCGTGGGTTCTTGGCTACTGAGATGGTTTAGTGTAGCTTTGGATGCGACAAACTTGTCTTGTGCTCCCACTATGGTGTTTTTTTTTCCTCTAGTCCTCCCCCTCTTGCTCAGATCTGCCCCCTGTGGATATTCAGTGCATTGCAGGTTTCAGTTTTAGACCTGCAGGATGTGTGATGTATTTTAAAAGAGTGCAAGAAATGAGATCCCCAGAGGTCTCCCTCCTTTCTCTCTCTTTTTTCCTCTTCTTTTTTTCGCATGGTAACGACAGCTATCAAATACGCACGTTAACGAGGCAGCCTGGAGAGCACAGGTGGGTGGGAATGTCATCTTTCATCCCGCTTCTTTCCCTCGCTCCCTCTCTCTTCCGCTCGTTCTATCCGCAGTTCTGAGTAGGTGAGCCTCTTAGCTTTGAAACACCTCTGCACTTCTGAGAATGGCCCAGGAATTCCTTTCTCTCGGCCTGTTTTTCTTCCTCCATCTGTTCTTTCCTTATTACTTCTCTTATTTCTTCCATCCTTTTTTCTAACTTCCTTCCTTTCTTCCTTGTTTATTTTCTTACTTCCATACTTGCCTAGTTTCACTCTTGTTTTCTTCTTTGCTTTTCCGTCTTACCCTTACTTCCTTAATCCTTCATATGTTCTTTCCTTCCTTCTTTCCTTTACCAATTCCCATGTCTCTGTCTCTGTACGTTCATCCTTCCATCCAAACATGTCTTTTTCGATCCTCACTTTCAACATTCCTCTCTTTCATCGTTCATGTTTCTGTCTTCCGTTTTTCCTTCCGTTCTTCCGTTCTTCCTTCCTTCCGTTCTTTCTTTCTTTCTTTCTTTCTTTCTTTCTTTCTTTCTTTCTTTCTTTCTTTCTTTCTTTCTTTCTTTCTTTCCTTCTTTCTTTCTTTCTTTCTTTCTTCCTTCATTCGTTACTTCTTTTCTTCTGTCTTTTTTCCATTCCACACTCTCCTCTTTTCCTCTTTATCTTTCTTCACTTGTCCTTTGTGTTTCACTTGTTTCTCTCATTCTTCCTTCCTTCCTTCCTTCCCTCCTTTTCTTTCTTTTATCTTGTTTTGTCACCATCTTTATCTTTCTTTTTTACATCCTTTATAAAATCATTTTCTTCCTTCTTTATCCCTTTGTTTCCTTCATTATTTTCTTCGCTGTATCATCTCTAATATATTTTCTTCTTTGCTTCCTTGTTTTGTTTGCCATACTTTTTCTTTTACTTCTAAATCCTCTTTTATAATCCTTCCTTCATTTTTATTCCTACCTTCCTTCCATCTTATATATATATTTTTTTTATTATATAAATTTCTTTTATATTTTCTTCATTTCTTTCTTCCATCCAACTGTATCTTTCTACACTTGTCCTTGTTTCTTACATCCTTCAATTTTTTCCCTTCTTCCTTCCATTCATCTGTGCTTTCCAGCCATCCTTACATTCTTCCCTTTTCCATCTATCAATCATTTCCAAACTTCAGTCTCTACTATCATTTTTAATTTTTTCTTCACCCATTTCCTTTCTTTTATCTTGTTTTGTCACCATCCTTATTTTTTACATCCTTTATTGAATCTCTTTCTTCCTTATTAAGTTGCCTTTTTCTTCTTTTATTTGCAGCCCTTTTTCACTTCATCCTTTTTTTCTCCTATCCTTTCTTCCTTGTCTTTTTCTCAATGCATCTCCTACACAGAACACAGACTTTCCCATTTAATATGTTTGTGTGGGAGTAAATGAACAAGATTTGGTGTTAACTCTCAGCGGTATCAGCGTGTTTAGGCTGGAAATCCCATGCTCTGTGCAACTAAAAGGAGGGAAAAAGCTGACTGCTGAAGGCTGATATAGGATGAGGGAGAACTATTAGATGATGAGTCAGCAGTCACTGTGACACGAGAGGACGGAGGAGGGCTGATCTCAATATCTTGCTGCTTCGCACTGACAAACTTTTTTCACACTGATTTATTTAATGTCTAAAGTGACCATGGAGTGCAAAATGAGGAGCAACCAGCCAGTATGAGCAGAATGGCGATTATAAACTGGAGAAGAGTAACAGAAAGAATGAATGAGCAAGCAAGGAAACAGCTTTCGCAGATAAGGAAATGAGGAAGACAAGACGACAGAGGAGGAGGAGACTTTGTTTTCAATTTTGGAAATTTAGCAATTTATGCTGACTGATATGGAAGTGTTTATTTATCACATGACTCAACATGTACGCCTGTGCTGTTTTATCTTTGTCTGGAAACTTTTCATTTGCATATATATTTGGTACACACTTTTTTAAAAACCAAACCCACTTTGGAAGCATTTATATGCATAGCTACGGTTTTACATTTATTTCAGTGTGAGTATCTGCATGGTTCAGGTTTACTGCCTACACAAGAAATGTTAAGCCTGAAATCACCTACACTGTTGGAAGACGTAAAAAGTCTCTATGAAGTAAATGTCTTAAACATGCTAAATAACTTTAATGGAGACCTACGAATTTAAAAAGATTGCTGGAGTTAGGGTTAAAGGATGTGATATTTTGTATATACAGTATAAAAATGTTGCAATACAGCATATATAAGTACACCTCTCACAATTCTCCTTTTTAAACTACTATTTTTAATATGAAGTTTTACAATATTATATTTGTGCTATTACATTAGATTAATCAATACTGAAGCCAAACATGGAGCTTATCTAACAAAATAACTTACGATATCGATCCAAAAACTTGTACACCCAAATTTATATGTTACAGAAAAACTATTAAATACAAATTTTAAAAAGAGGAAAAATCAAGAGAAGCAAAAAATGTATAAATTTAATTGAAATTTTGTAGGTTGTAATTAATTTTTGCAATATTTTACTTTCAATTTTTAAATATGTTTGGTGATTAAAATATTATCAATACATCTGTTTAATAAATCTGTTTTGTTTAAATGCACCAAAATATATTGCCAATATTCACTGAGAAATGGAGAAAAATATCCAATTTCAAAATGTGGTGTTCTTAATTTTGCTGAGCACTGTATATACAGTGCATCTGGAAAGCATTCATAGCGATTCACTTTTTCCCCAGTTTTTTATGTTACAGCCTTATTGCAAAATGGATTAACTACACACAATAGCCCATAATAATACTGTTTATTAAAAACAAAAAAGAAAAAAGAAATCAGCATTCACAGCCATTGCCGTGAAGCTCTAAATTGAGCTCAGGTACATTTTGTTTCCGCTGATCATTCTTCAGATGTTTCAGCAGCTTAATTGGAATTCACTTGTGGTCAATTCAGTTGATTTAAAAAGGCTTATACCTGTCTATATAAGGTCCCATGGTTGACAGTGTATGTCAAAGTACAAACAAAGCATAAAAACATAGGAATTGTCTGTAGACCTCTGAGACAGGATGGTCTCGAGGTACAAGGCTGGGGAAGGTTACAGAAAGAGTTCTGAGGCTCTGAAAGTTCCAATAAGCCCAGTGGCCTCCATCATCCATAAGTGGAAGATGTGTGGAATCACCAGGACTCTTTCAAGCGCTGGCCGGCCATCTAAGCTGAGTGACCAGGGGAGAAGGGCCTTAGTCAAAGAGTTGATCAATAACCTGATGGTCACTCTGTCTGAGCTACAGCGTTCTTCTGTGGAGAGAGGAGACCTTACAGATGAACAACCATCTGTGCAATCCACCAATCAGGCCTGTATAGTAGAGTGGCCAGACGGAAGCCACCCCTTAGTATTGGAATTTGGCAAAAGGCATCTGAAGGACTCTCAGACCATAGGAAACAAAATTCTCTGGTCTGATGAGACTAAAATTTAACTATTTGGAGTGAATGCAAGGCGTTACATTTGGAGAAAACCAGGCACCGCTCATCACCAGGTTAATACCATCCCTACAATAAAGCATGGTGGTAGGAGCATCATGCTGTAGGGATGTTTTTCAGCAGCAGGAACTGGAAGTCAGAATAGAGGGAATGATGAATGCAGTAATGTACAGAGACATTCCAAATAAAAACCTGCTTCAGAGTGCTCTTGACCTCAGACTGGGGTGATGGTTTAAGTTCCAGCAGTACAATGACCCAAAGCACACCAAAATATCAATGGAGTGGCTTCAGAACAACTTGGTGAATGTTCTTGAGTGGCCCAGCCAGAGCCCAGACCTAAATCCAATTAAACATCTCTGGAGAGAACTGAAAACAGCTGTACACTATCACCTCCCACCCAACCTGATAGACCTTGAGAAATACTGCAAAGAGGAATGGGCAAAAATTCCCAAAAACAGGTGTGCCAAGTTGTGGCATCATATTCAAAAATAAATTAAGGAAATTAAATGTACACAAAAATGTAATTGCTGCCAAAGGTGTATATACAAATCATTGGGCAAAGGCTGTGAATACTTTTTCAGTGTTTTTTTCACATTGTCATTATAGGGGTGTTATGTGTAGAATTTTGAGGAAATAAATTAATTTAATTCATTTTGGAATAAGGCTGTAACAAACAAAATATGGAAAAAGTGAAGCGCTGAAAAGTGAATACTTTCCGGATGCACTGTACTTCTTACCTCCAAACATATATCTTATTCACTGGTCAAATGGTCATAGGATAGTCCCTGTAGATTTTCTTATGTTACACAGTAAAAGTACTTAGCAACGATTGACCTCGCTGCCGATAAAAACCATTACGATTGAACAGCCTCTGAAAAGCACTGAGATTGAAATGAGAGAATGGCAAAAGAGATGGAGGGAGAAGCAGCAATGCTCGCAGGACAGAGGAAAAGATGTAGCACAGTAATGAGCTGTGGCTCTAATTGGGAGAAACAACATGGGCACTTAATTAATGAAGTGAAACTCTGGAAAAGGATGAGGAAGCATGAGCAAGAGAGCCTATGGTAATTGAAAATGTCATTTTTTACCTTTGGATAGTCATGACAGGAATATTAAGCACGGCGAATCGAGGACTGTGTCGAGTTGACGGCAGAGACTTGGCCTTTGAGTGAAGAGGTGAGAGACTGTGGGATTTACCAACTCCATATTCTGAGGATTGAACACAGTTTTGGAGATCTGCCACTCTCTCTGTCTTTTATTGGTATAATGTGGCACAAAAACCAGAGTCACAAGAACGCGGAGAACAACATTGCTGACGTGACTCATCCAAACATCTGTGTGATGAAATGTTTATCAGCTTTCAGTCTGAGCCGTAATGATGCGCAGGAAGCAGGAAAGAAGAAACGCCTCTTAAATGATTGGTTTTGGAAAAATGTGCAGGAAAAACAGAGAATTATAATGAACGAGGAACATGGAAGCTCTGAAAGGAGAGGAGAAAAGGGGAAAAGGGACAGGAAATGTAATGAGAAAAAAGGATCTGACTGATGGAATAGGGCACCCAAAAAAAGAAAATTTGGCCATTATTTACTCAGCCTCATGCCATTCCCAACCTGTATGACTGTCTTTCTTCTGTAGCGCACAAAAGGAGAGATTTTGAAGACTGCCTTCTGAGCAATTACAGTGAATTGGGACTGAAGCTTTCAAGCTTAAAAAGGATGCAGAAGCACCATGAAACAACATAAAAGTGATCTGTCTGCAATACCCCAAGTCTTTTGGAGAGACGTGCCAAATCTCTGTATAAAAAACAGACCAAAACAAAGGCATTATTTACTGTTATTTTTACCCTTTACTCTCCCTCCTAGATTTGTGAATATTGAATCATTTCATTCAATCTGTTTACTGGTTTGCACAACCTTTTGAATGGTTTCTAATTTGAAATGATGCAGTACTCCAGTATAACACATAGACTTAATGATCAGGTTGCAGCTTGATATCGAGATAAATTTTATTTAATTTCTTTCACAGATCTTCCAAAAGGGGGGAATTTCTGAAAGCCATTGTTAGCCAGCTAAGGTCGCAAGTTCTGTCGTTACAAACATGGTTTGTTGATTTGGCATTTCCCAAACCCATCGTTCCAACGAACAATTGCAAACTGCGTCACAAACTTTTATGCTTGCAACTACACCTCTGGAGCTTTATTTAGAAGCGTAGTTACTGGCTGTGCTTTATTCCCAGTTCTCCCCCCTCTGCCCTATTCATTTAGAACATTTAAAATTTGCTTTCAAAACAGTTCAGTTTTAGCGATCTACATGTTTGCAGTTTTGCTCCCTTCGCAGTGCACTTTGAAATCATTGATGCCGTTTTAAACAGCCATGGCTCATGACAAAAACTATAGAGTGACCTATTATTTAAAAGCGGAGTTTATGTTAAGTATTTAAAACTTTTGAAAACAAAAAACATAGCATATATGCTTTTAATTTATAGTAGGTTACTTATTAAGTATCTGTACTGTATATGACATGGCCCTATGGTTAGAACATTTCTGCAGTGGTTTAAAGGTGTCAAATTGTAGAAGTAGACTTTTCTTAATAATAATATTAATAATATTCGTCATCATCATCAATATTATTATTTCATATATTTCATATATTAATATATATATAAAGTATGATTTTTTTCATTTCCTAATAAATAATAAATATTTAAATTTATTTTTTAATAAATAGCCTCATTATTTATTTATTTATTTATTTATTTATTTATTCATATGACATTAGATATTGGTGTTAGCTTTTGTAAGGGATTTTATGTTCATTTAGAATAGACTATAGAATATTCTCAATAATATTTGTAAAGGAATCACAGGCCCCATATGTGCCATTTACATATATTTCAAGTTGTATGGAATGCGAGTGCATGTTTTCACCAAAACTAATATTAGATTTTTTTTTTTTTATGTGTGTAGTGTAAAACAATATAATTTGCACAATGAAATTATGGGGTTCTTCTCTGAAGAAGTAGTTACTCCACCTCGTTTTAAAACATCAGTATGGGCATATTATGTTATAACTAACATGGTTCAATCGATGGATTGGCGACAAAGAAACTACGGGTTTTGGGAAACACTCGTTACTAAATCGTTGTTTTTCCAAACTATGCATCGTACTATGTTTAGCCGTGAGTTATGTCGTTGTTTGGGACGACAATAACAGTCAATGTTGTCAGTTATACTGGAGTGTTTTACATATTGCAAAGTGTATTGCATTAAACTTGGAACCAGTTGCGCCTGGTTCAACCACTGGGTATCAAACTTTCATACTGCACCTTTAACTATTTGTTCAGTATCCAGCTTAAAAACTATTTGTTAATTAATCGATTGTTGGTGAAAAGATCTGAAATCCAACATGTTGGTCTCTACTCTTATAATGCCATTGGTGCTACTCCTTTATTATATTCTGAAGAACTTCATTGTTCATTATTATTCCGAAAAGAAAATGATACTGGAGGGACATGATGTTGTTGAGTAAATGATGACAGAATTGACAATTTTGTATCGATTGTCCCTTGAAGAGTCATTTTAAAGGAAATGATCTCTCCGCCCCTTTAAGAGTTTGAGCTGCTATAAAATGTGAGATATTTGGCCTCAGAAGAAGATGAGAGTTATTGAGAGAAGAGAGATGAGAGGGATGATTTGCTGCCCTTCGCTTCCTGAAGAAGACGGGTGGTCTATTGATCGGTGTCCGGTTATCGATCGGTCTGGTACCACGCTGTTAATCCCTCTGAGTATTGAAGGCCACACACGCACGCAACCCGAAAACCGATGTGATGCTGCTCTTTGTTGCATAAAAAGCCACAGAACTTATGCAGATAGAGGAGAGAGTAGCTGCGAGCTTGAAACCGAAATGAAATGTGGCGAGAAAGAGCGATGAGGCTACTGCTTATATTAGAGGTGTGGAGGATGGTGGGTTGAGCAGTAAGATTGATGATCTTTGGGATGGAGGGATTGAAGATTACAGTGAGAGAGAGAGAGCTGAGCCCAGGGTGCCAGTAACTGCAGTATTTTGCAGCGGTAAAGGATGAAAGGGTGGAACAGGAAGCTGCTGCACCCTGCTGGTTGGAGATGTTACCCACAAAGAGACCCATGACCCCGGCAGAAGGGTGTCATTTCACACATTGCACTGTTTTATCACTTGCTTGTAGATCACATAAATGCTTAATTTAGCATGTTTTCCCTTGCATGTGCTTGAATGTAGCTGCTGTAGTTTGTGAATAACCATGTTATAATGCCATTCCCTTGTAGTGTCTGTTGCTCAATCTCATCCTGCCATCGCTCACCCCAACCTTCCATCCTCAAAGGAATACCAAGGTAACCCTCCATTCATCATCTCACCTCACATCACCTTCTGTTCTCATCATTCACTTCCCTTCTCTAGTTTTTCTTACAGAGTTGCTTTCATAATGTTATGTATTTTTTTTTTTTTTGCTTCACATATAGATATACTTGAGTTATACATGTCTATTTTCAACCATCTTTCTTTATCTCAGACTTAAACAGGCCAGGTTTCTACCAGCCCACACTCAGGAACAATATGTGCCTTTTTTTAAAATAGGGCATTTTTATAAACAGCTATATATTATTTAGGCACTTGCATGTTTAGAAGCAGTTTCCAACTGAAATGTCTAGTGAGTGCTGCAAAGGTTTATGTTCATGTTTTCTCAGAAACAGATATATCTACGTTGGCAACATTTTATATTAAACTGGTTCATGCACGCATCAAGGAACTTTAAAAAAATTACTAGGCTAATGAGTTGCTGTAAAAGATTAATGTTATATCACATGATCGGTTCTAGGATTTCATCCGAAGAGGGGCTCAGCCCTCGCTACTGTTGCTGATAATGCTGAATCCATAAACTTTACATTATAATCTTGCAAGTATAACAAATATATATATATTACTAGATTTTATCATTTTTGACGAATTATTTAGTGACGTACATTGTTGATGGTTGGTTGGTTTAGTGAATTGTGCAACATAGGCTAATATAGAAAATTTAGCCATATATATGGTTGAAGTCAGAATTATTAGCCCCCTTTGATTTTTTTTCTTTTCTTTTAAAAATATTTCCTAAATGATGTTTAATAGAGCAAGGACATTTTCACAGTATGTCTGATAATATGTTTTCTTCTGAAGAAAGTCTTATTTGTTTCATTTCGGCTAGAATAAAATCAGTTTTACATTTTTTAAAAACTATTTTATGGTCAAAATTATTAGCCCCTTTAAGGTATATATTTTTGCGATTGTCTACAGAACAACCCATTGTTATGCAATGACTTGCCTAATTATCCTATCCTGCCTAGTTAATCTAATTAACCTAGTTAAGCCTTTAAATGTCACTTTAAAGCTGTATAGAAGTGTCTTAAAAATATCTAGTAAAATATTATTAACTCACCATGGCAAAGATAATATAAATCAGTTATTAGAAATGAGTTATTAAAACTATTGTGTTTACAAATGTATTGAAAAAAAAATCGTCTCTACGATAACCAAAAATTGGGCGAAAAATAAATAATAGGGCTAAAAGTTCTGACTTCAACTGTATATTTCTGGAGATTACGAATTACGTAGCCAGAAGTACATATGGCTGCATTTTGCCTAAAGAACAATTCTTCAATGCCATTTCTGCACACAAATTCAAGAATCCCAAATTTAAGAGCCTTAATGGGTAATTGGTAGATATATTTTGCTATTTCTGCACATAATTTTGTACAAAAACTGACAATTTATGTGGAATGATTTTGAGAGTGTTGTAACAAAAAACTTAACACATTAAATAAAGTAATGATAACCTTGTTTAAGGTTTGCATTACAAGTCCAATTAGAATCGCTTGTGACAACAGTGTCACTCATATAATATACTGTATTAACAAAATAATTGAAAATATTACTTTACTAACTGTATTGTACATTAACAATACAAACATTTTATTTAATAATATTACTAAAATAAAATTACAAAAAAATAAAAGCATAATTTTTATATTTTTACACTCTATTTACATAATTAAATAATAGATTGAAATACTGCATTTCTGCACACACCGTGATCCATGAGGACCTAGTAATTGGTAAATGCTGGGTTGGTTCAGCCAAAGTGGTCAAATCAGGAAAAATGGGTTCAAATTAAAGTTTTAAAATGTAGCTTTTATAATTGCAACCACTATTGACTAGGATCAGCAACCTATAGTTAGATAATCAGAGCATGCATGTATTTCATTTAAAAAAGACCAATGGAACTGTGTACAAATGTTCTCTGTTAGATGAGCATCCTGATAGAAACTACAGTATAAAAATGTTTTGAAATAACCTGTGGGAATTAATGTGAAGCAAACCATTGACATGAGCATGAGCATAGAGAAGCACATTGGCACAACCCGAAACCCGAAACCCGAAAAATTAAAAAGGCCACTTGATGGTCAAAACGTAGCTGACCCCAGAGCCCCCTGTAACATGTGAATCAAAGGACTGTTTCATTAAAATGCCTGCAAAATACGCACTGTATTATTATTAATTATTTGACTTATTTTTCAGCTCAGCTTCTCAGCTTTATGCTGCTTTTTTCAAGCAGTTAGGACAAGCATTTTTTGAAAACAAAAGTAATTTAATTTTCAATGAAGATTCACACAACAGCTGCTTATGGGTTGTGATCCACCGTAAGTGCAAAATGTTTTTATTTAAAATCATTCTTCATTCAAAACAGTCATTATTAAGAATGGATGTTTAATAGAGAAAAAAATATAATCCTTGCTTCATATAATTTGTTTTTGTTTGCTGGTTTTTTCAGAATATTAAATATTGTTGTCTTATGTACCGTATAGTTCATTCAAGTCATGTTATTATTAATGTAATTACTAAAACACAAACCAGTTGGAGCATTTCTTGCCCTCTGAATTGTATAATTGCATAATTAAAGTTGGCGTGAATGAACCTTTACATTAATGGAATGTCCAGTATTCAGAATGCCATTGACAGTGATGTCACAGTGATATTTGCTTACTGAACTGTCTTTTTTACATACTATATTCTACTTTAGCCTCAGTTTGTTCATTAAAGTCCAATGTATACTTCCGCTTGAACATTTAATTGTTTGTACAACCTCAACACATGCACACAAGGAAAAATCATCCATGTTCAGTGTCACATTTCTTTCAACATGTTATTAGTGACAACAAAAAATATGTGTTCGTACTCATTTAAAATGGAGCTGCGGATATCTGTTTAGCATTTCAAAGCACATGTGCTAGCTGCTTATACATTTTCTGTGCGATTAGAAAAATCAAGCTGCACATGTACAAAATTATTCACACACCTTTCACTACCTGACAAAAGTCTTGTCGTGGATCCCAGTTGTAAGAGCAACAAATAATAACTTGACTTTTGGTTGATCATTTGGAAAAGTGGCAGAAGGTAGATTTTTCAGATGAAATATCTGTTAAACTGTATCCCAATTATCACAAATACTGCAGAAGACCTATTAGAACCTATCATGATTTGGGGTTACGTTCAGTATGGGGTGTGCGAGAGATCTGCAGAGTGGCTAGCAACATCAAAGGCCTGAGGTATCCGGACATTTGTGCTACCATATTAGAGGGCAAATTCTTCAGCAGGATAGTCCTCCTTCTCATACTTCAGCCTACAATTCAAATTTCCTGAAAGCAACGAAGATCAAGGTGCTCCAGGATTGGCCAGCCCAGTCACCACAATGCAAAGAAAATGCTTCTCTCACTTAGATTTTTCACTTGTTTCTAGTCCAAAAATCCAAAACTGCTTAAATCAAGAAGAATTTTCTAGACAAGCAAAACATATAGTCTTGTTTTCAGAAATAATATGCCAATATTAAGTGAGTTTTTCCTTAAAATAAGCAAAGTAATCTGCCAATGTGGTAAGTAAAATCTTGTTTCTCCTTTTGACATAAGATTATTTTGCTTACCCCATTGGCAGATTTATTTTCCAAGCTCATGGTAGTCATATACAATATGAATTATTTCTCCGCACCATGACTTTATATTCTATACTTTACATTATTTCTGTTAAGTGACAAGACTTTTGTCTAAGCAAAGTCAGACCTTACTGTCCTAATTAAAAAAAAAATTAATAATCAAGGCATGATCATATTTTATTCTGGTAAAATTATTTAAATCTAGAGGCTTTTGCCTTTCATATAAGCCACTTCTAAATGATCAACTAGAAGTTAAGTTATTATTTGTTGTTCCTAAAACTTGGATTGGCGACTAGACTTTTGTCAGGTAGTGTACTTTTACTTTAGTATGCACATAAAAACTGAGGCATTCATCCATCTGTCAGTCTCTCTCTTATTTCCACTCATTGACTGCCTTTTTCTTTAACCAACATTTATTTTAACATCACTTTGTTTACTGCCATGCAAATCCTTCAGGAAATGCAAATCCATATTTTATTATTATTTTAATTGTCTTCCACCTCGTTCTCCACCTCAGCATATGCTAATTCTTCCCTGACGGCTCTGCTCCGATGCTTACCTTCAAACCAGCTTATTTTCCATATGTTTTCTCCAGCTAACTTGCCTAGCTTCTCATCTTCTCGTTCATGTTTTGTTTATTAATCTTCCTTAAGATTCATGCAAGCACACTCCTATTGTCTTCCAAGTGCCCTTGTCAACTGAAGCACTAGCGCCGCTCTCCAGAGGATCTACTCAGCCGCAGAGGCTTGTTTTTTTTTTTTTCTTGTTGTTTGAATTTAAGTCCCTGCCAACAGATGAAGAGAAACACGCTATAAAGGAGAGCAAGAAAGGGAGCAGCAACAACAAAAAAAGAAGACACAATGACCCTTTAAAAGAGGCCTGGTGCTACACGGCATTGCTTGTCATTCATGATGCTGTGGGATGTGAGGTCGGGTCAGTAGAAAGCTCTTGATCCTCCCACCTGACAGAAGTACTGAGAGACTTGACTGTACTGCAAGACATCAACATCACGCAACACTGCACAAACCACACACCTCACTGACCTGCAGAAGAAGATATCAGATGCGTTTCTAACATTTCCATTTCATGCACTTCAAAGCGCACAGTCATTGAATCCGTGGCCTTTTCCTTTCACAAAAACCTTCTTTTACATCACGTCTCTTGCTCTTCCACTTTCTGATTCACATTGTTTTCTGTCTCCAGTATATGAATTGAAGGGATAAATACTGTTTTCCAGAACGGATGGGAAGTGAAAGACTATTACTAGTAGAAATGACAGTGGCTGCGGTGTCTCTTGGTGTCATTTTCTTAGTGCCGGGCTGCTGGTTCCCTGAAAAGTGTGCGCGAGGCAGGGAGCAGCGTTAATTTTTCATCGTCTCTGAAACGGACTCTTAATGAAATGTTACTCGACAGCCTGTTCAAAGGCGACCTCCCGCTTTCCAGATCTCCCGCTGTTTCTGTAGCGTTCGCAGTGAAGGTGAAGTGTGTAATTTTTTTTGATGTTTAAATACTTTCTTTTATCCCAGCTTAATACGTGGAGACAACTGTAAGCAAGCCATTTGTAAGCTTATATGCCTTTAAAAGTGTAAACATCGGGGCTCAGTGCTGAAAACATTGTTCTGTTTGTTTGACAATCCTAGGGTCCGTTCTACATACCTCATGTAAATGATCCAAGATGATTTGGCAGATCTTGGATCTTTTAATTGTGCTTAATTTGGTTTTTTCAAAAATCTAATTCCTGAATAAGATTAAAATATCTGGAAGAACTGATCTGAGATATCTGCATGTGCTTTTGTTTTTTGTGAAGGACAGATATATCTTTATTTAATTTCAGGAATTCACACTTAGCTGATGATTTATCATAAGCTTGTTTGACATGCTGTCCTGGGAAAGAGCCCTGAGCTCAAGGGAACCTCGTGCCCAGGGCTCCCTCCCATTCGCAGAACGAGAGGGGAGATTGAGCTCAGGTAGATCTCAAAAACTCCCCAGCTGAAGTGGCTAAGGTGAACTACTTTGAGAAGGAAAGGAGCTAAACAAAGTGCCTGTTTTGTTTAGTCTGTTAAGTATGATGCATATCTTTGGATGATGGGAGGAAACCGGAGAACCTAAGTGGAAACCCACACAAACACAGAGAGAACATACAAACTCAGCAGAGAAACACCGACCTGCTCGGCGAGGACCAGGGCCGGCAGTGTTCTTACTGTGAGGCCAACAGTGCTAACCACTGGGCTGCAATGCCGTCCAATCTATGAGAAAAAAGGAGGAGAAGGGGAGAAAGGGGGTTTCTTCCAGACGAAAATTAATATGGAATGAAGACTGTGGTTATTTATAGTAACTTAGGAATCATTTGACTGGAGGGACCGGCTGTGGTAAATCATAAGCATGTGATCCTCTCGAAATTAGTTTATAAGTAAACGTCACTTAAAATACTTTTACAATATTGTTATTTTGCCCAAATTAATACAGACCTGTTGCTAAGACAACAACTCCTGGATGAGTTTGACATACAAAACGATCCTGGATTTTATCAAAACAAATCAAGCTGAGTACAAAGAACAAACCCCTACCATCGTCACACAGCAACTTCAGTGAAGTTGTTTTTAACTATTATTACACACTTTACCTTTAAATTCATTTTAATTATTTACTTTGATGTTCCCTATTTGTATTTAGCATGATATAACCATTTGCATCCTGCTCAAGCTGTTGAGATTTAGGGAAGTTATTAAATGAGCCTATTTAAAAAAAGTGGAGTGTTCCTTCCAGTGGTTCTGAAACATTATGAGCCTTATCATACACCCGGTGCAAGGCGCGAAGCAATTGCTGTTTGCTAGTTTCAGCTGGACGCAAGAGCTATTTTGATGTTTTGCACTATGCTGTTTAAATAGCAAATGCAGTTGCGCTCATATGTGCGCCCATAGAAATCTGGTCTAAAAAAGGAGGTGTTTTAAGGCGCATCGCCTCCATGTTGCTATTTTGAGGAACTAAAATAGACTGCACAATAGACCAGCTCAAAGCAAGTCTAAAGTCCAGCACAGAGCGCATTAGTTGTGCTCAACCCTTACACATTGCTTAGTGCAAACAGGATGTACAGTAGAATGTGAAGCAAATATCTTTACATATAAAATAGAAATAAAGAATTAAAATTTTACAAAAATGATTAATTTCTACATAAATATAAAAAGTGCTGCTTTCATGCCTTCATCATCTCGGCTTTTCAGTTAATTCATGACAATTAGCTTTTTTATAATATTATTATTATTAATATTAGTATTTATTATATGCATATTTATATTTGTTTTATTAAAAACAAGCTTAGATTTACCCACCTGTCAGGTTTTGGACCAGATGGGCACAGCATGTATATTTGGATATAACTCAGTTGTTTGACCACACTTCGTTATTATTGTTCATTTATTCGTTTGCTGGAAATTAAAATTGAATTTAGAAATAGTTTTGAAAGAAATCTTTGCACTTACCAAATGAAATTAAATAAGTAGGCTAATGGATGTCTGTGCGTACAACACAGTGTCACGCTCAAAAATAAGAGTCAAGGAGGATCCAAGTGCAAGTGATAAAGTTTATTTGACCAAGTCAAAATAAACAAACAAAGAAAGTGACAGGCTAGGAGGACGACGAACACAGGGCAGGAACAGACAGGAAAGCAGGGTCCAGAAAATTCTCCTCAGGGGCCTGAGCACAGATAACACACATGAGAACAGATGTAACGAACTGACAAAGAAACATAGAAACGTCGCCCTGATATAGGGCTAATAATTAGCCTCAGCTGGTGTGTAATCAGCCCCGCTGAGTGTCGTCATGTCACGTGAGCATAACAAATACACATGGACAACCAAAACAAAACAAACCCACGTGATCAAACATACACTCCGGAAAAGCGCACAAACCTGCAACCGTGACACACAGTTCCTTTTCCAGGAAATAGTAAAGGTGAAAGTAAAGAATGAGGAGGCTCATTCTCTTATTCTCGCACTGCAGACGCGACACAACTGACTCTTGAAGGGAATGGGAGATGAGAATCTGATTGGCTTATTCTCAAAACACACCTATAACTCATTAAGAAAATAAGCTGAACCCTGTAATGCTGCGTTTACACCAGATGCGAAACGCACATCAAGCGCGAGTGATTTACATGTTAAGTCAATGCAAACGCGTAAATAGACATCCTGCGGCGCAAGCGCGAATGGCGTGGCGCAAATTGAGCGTTTTGCACGTTTGACGCGCTTAACGTGCATATCGCACGAATCACTCGAGTTCGGAAATCTAAACTTCAGCGGACATTCGCACCGCGTTAACCAATTAGAAGCTTGCTCTTATGGGGGCGTGATTGTGACGTAGAACCTGTTGATGGTGTCGCGGGGGAAATCCTCCAGCCAACAACAAGTCATCAAACTGGTTGCACCTCTGAAAGGATGTAGTGGACTCAGACATGACACTAAACGTATCGACACTGTTTTTCAGTCTTCATAAAGCACATAAGCACTGTTATTTTCTTCATAAAATCCATGTTGGCCATTTAGCTATGAAGCTAGAGTCACCGGGTAGACAGAAGCCCTGCCCATCACGCGAATCCGCGTCTGTTCTGAAGTGGATTTGACGCGCGAATGAAGCAGGGTTTGAAGCGCGAATGAAGCGAGTAACCCTCAAATGTTTACGCGGCTATTTACACACGAATAGCGCGATTTATCCGTGTGTTCCGCGTCTGGTGTAAACACAGCATTAGATCATGTGCAAAGCGGATTTTTTTAAAATAGCAAAAGTGGATTCTGACACGCCCTAATTCCTTTGCTCCCTTCTCTTTAGACTTTGTGTCTTGTCAAAATAGAGCTCTTTGAGTTTAACACAAAAGAAGATATTTTGAAGTTTGCTGGAACCCGATCGCTATTGACTGCCATAGTAAGAAAAACAAAAACTATGAAAGTCAGTCGTTACCAGGTTTAGCATCCTTTAAAATATCTTCTTTTGTGTTCAGCTAAAAGATTGTCGCAGAAGAGAAGTCGGCAGAATAAAAATTTTTGGGTGAACTATCCCTTTGACATGTAAGACCTTATTTCAAATCAACTTTTTAAGTTTATAGATTTTAAAGAAGAACAGTCATGGACACTAATTACAGTTTTAGTGTTATCCATATAAATAAAATCATACTGTTTTAAGTGACGATTATTTACTATTAGTCATTTGTCCGTTGTATTCTTCAGGACCTCATGGAAACTTTTCTTATTTGTGCTGTTGACTGTTGCCCTTCCAGCGAACATACTTTCCTCTTCCTCACTCTTTCTTGCCATCGACCTTATTTTGTGTCACTTTCTCGCCTCTACTCTCTCCATCTATGTGTCACTCTGTTTCTTTCATTCAATCTCCATGTCTCCTATTTTTCTTTTCTCCTCACCGCTGTGTTGTAAACAGGTTGTTAAATATTTAACCGCGCTGTCCAAGCTCATGTGTGGATGGTTCAGAGTGTATGTCTGCCTCTCGCTGTTTCCTATCTGTCACACACACTCTATGATGGCCTATGCAGTAATTAACTACATTTACATGGGCTTCTTTGTTTCTGTAGGATTTTAATCTTCCAGAGATCAACAAATCCAAACATACATCAATGTTAAAATGATCATGTTTGAAATGATGCATGTTTGTCATAAGTGTTAAATCAGATTTGATCCTTTGATATACAGCATACTGTTTGCCTCCTGCAAATGTTGCCTGCTAAACATCCTCTTTACTTTTTTTACATAAAAGTAGACTTATGCTGCCTTCATGTGCTTCAGGGATTATCATACTTCACATGTACAAAATAATTAGCCCTTTGTGAAATTTTAATTCTTTAAAAAATATTTTCTAATTGATGGTTAATAGAACAAGTGTAACCAGCAAGACAGATGACAACAGAGTGTGGATCCACGTGCAGCTTTATTTAGTAGGGAATGGTCAGACAGGCAGCAGTCAACAGGTACAAACAGTAGCATGAAGGCAATCCAGAAGCATAGTCAAGTCACTGGCCATAAGGTCGGTAAAGTCGGCAATAACATAAATGAGGAAACAAGTCTAGGGTCAAGAAACACAGAAATACTAGGCACAGAGAACGCTTTATTATGTTACAGCAAAACAAGACTGTTATGTAAGGAATGTAAGCAGTGTATAATGTATGTACAATCAGTGTTGGGCAAGCTACTTAAAAAAAATGTAGTGAATTAAGCTATTAGTTACTTAAAAGGTAGCTTAACGAAACTAAAAGATACCACCTGGGAAATGTAGCAAGCTAAGTGAAAGCTACTTGGCAAAAGTAGCTTAGCTACATTTAAGTTTTTTTTGTAAGTTTAATTTTTACATCAAAGCAACTTAAATCCAAGTCAACCATCGAATGTAGCGACGCTACCGCCACGCTACTAAGAAATGTAGTTAAGCTAGTAGTGTCACTACTTGTAGCGACGCTACTGCCCAACACTGTTGATCAGCTTCCAGCTGTTTGTGTAATCATTGGTAATCTGGAAACGGGTGTGTGTGAGGTGCATAACAGGATTTGCAGTTCATAAGGTGACAGAATCTTTGTCCGAGTGATAGTGAATGTTTACAACCCAGGCTCATTCTGGAAACTAAGCCCAGCGGTGTTTCTGAAGGCTGCGAAATACATTCCGGGAGGTACGTATTTGTGCAGTTTTTGTTTTCGCTAATCCGTTCGCGCCCACGCTGTTCACGTGTAAAAAGCCGCCGGAGGCAGCTGTCGAGCGACCGTCTGTCCGACTGATTGACTGACTGACCGAATGACTGAACAATTGACTAGGCAGCCAGCCAATCAGCTGACCCAGCCACCCTCCTCCTCCTTCTTTCCTAAACCCGAGCGACGATTTACAAAAGCCGTCCAGAAAAAGATTTTTTCGAAGAAAATCCGTTTTCGGATTTCACCGCATTCTTGCCTGTTACGAACTTGTTCGCTTTAATTTTTGAATCCTGTTTTTTGCCTGACCTTATTTCTGTGACCACTCTTCACCGAACTCAAACCCGGTCATCGCCGAGTCCAGCTCTTTTTCCTCCAGGCCTTTGCTCCGCCAACATAACACGACGAGCTAACTGGACAAACTGGTTGCGGCGGGAAAGCCCTCCACACGGAGGCGAGCCGGTAAGCGCGAATAGGATCGCCGTCACACCACACCTTGAAAATGTTCGCTTGAAAAAACTAAATGCAGCCATAGGTACCTCCGGCCATGTAAATCGCGGTTTCCAAAATCATCCGGGGGGCTACCTTTTCAGAATGAGCTTGAGTTGAATGTTTACCAGCAATCTGCTAGCCTGGTGATCATGACACAAAGGGAATTTTTTCTTAGTATTTGCTATTATTTTTTACTGAAAGTCTTTTTTTTTTTTTTTAGGCTTTGCTATGGTCAATATCAATAGCCCCTTACAGAAGAAACCGTTGTTGTTAATGACTTGCCTAATTAACCTAGTTGACCTATATAACCTAGTTAAACCCTTAAATTGCACTTTGTAGCAAAATTTGCCTTAATTAGATAATTAGTAACATAATTATAATAATTATATTATATTATAATCTCATAATTAGATAATTAGTAACAACAATTAGTAATAACACCTTTGAGCTGAATATTAATATCTTGCAAAATAACTACTGAAATGTCAAATACACAATAAATTAGTTTTTAGAAATAGGTTATGGTTAAAAATATGATGAAAAAAAATCTCTGTTAAACAACACTTTGGAAATATTTGAAAAAGAAAAATGTAATTATTTTGTTTAAAGAATGTATGTAGTCAACCAAGTGCCTCGTTTTTTGTGGAATTCTTATTAAAGCTAATAGGTGGTAAAGATATTTAATTATGGACAATGGCGAACTCAGGGATTTGGGGGCCCTAAGCAGTTCCAAGTATGGTGCCCTTAGGGATGCTCAGTTCAGTTAATTTTTTGTAACCGACACTGGCTAACCAAATATTAACCATTAACCAGTCAGATTAATATTGACTTATCATGTAATAAAAAAAAAATGAATTGATGTCTATTTTGTGTCGGACACATTAAATACTGCATTTTAAAATAGACTCTACTGATTTTTTATAACATGCCAAAAATAGCATACAGAACATTAACATCAAAACATCTTCACACATCTGCGTTTCCAACAGCATAAAAAGGAATATAATAAATAAAAGAATAAAATAAAGTGGCCTTCCCTTTTTTTTTAATAATGTTAAAATCTTTAATGGTTATAGACAGATTTTACAACATATGATAGAAAATGTATAAAAGAGCTATATATTTAATGTAGGCTTCTTTGCCCCTAATTCCCCAGGGCCTTAAGCGGCTGCTTACCTCGCTTATTCATTAAGTCCACCCCTTATTATGGATAAAATAAAACATTCCTTTGAGTCAACCTTATAAACATTACATAAACAGCTTGCTGATGACTCTGGAATTACTGATCAAATGTATGCTGATTTTAAATCAAAAAGGCGGCAACACAGAAGATCCAAAAATACCAATTTATTAAATTAAAAGCCAACACAAAATGTGCAATGTTTTGACCACATTGGCTCTTCATCAAACAGTGTTCAAAAAACAAAAAACAATACTAATAATATATCACAATTAAAGAAAAACATAACAGAATATAACAAAGAAATGCAACAATATGACCAAAAACCTTTACCCAAACAACTAATTAAACATTAAAGGAAAGGACGAATCTCAAACTCCTCCTTTTTTGAAATCATAAAAGCTATAAATTGTTTGTCATATGTAGATATTCACACCTTTAGCAACAAGACAAGGTGAGAAAGTTCACAAATTATCTCTGAGTTTTCCAGTAGTAAATAAGACTTGAGAGGCTGTTCATATCAATTTCCGAGTAGGAAGCTCACACACGAATAATCTATTTCGGTTCCTGATTAGGAGACGATGAGCTCTTGAAGCACATGCTGGTTATATTTATTTAGAAGTAAAAATACCTTCCTGCAACTTCCTCCAAAACAACTATATCTAAGGATGTGAGTCTGAAGCAATGGCTGGTGTCAGTGAGATAATTAGCTGGCCATAAATACTGCATTTTATATGAATATTACAACAATAAACATGATGACTCTAATGTGAAGTGGACGCTGACAAAAGAAGTGCGAAACGCAGGTTTATTAAACAGATTGGTAAGGCAAGCAACAGTCAACACAGGAGCAAACAGATGTATACGGTAGGGAAGGCTGACATGAAGCTGTAGATTCGACAAAGTATCTATGTTTCCATCCAAAAATCCGAATAAACTTTATGCGCAAATCTGGATTATCGCATAAAAGATGTGCAAAAAAAGCAGCATTTCCATCCAACGAGTCAAAGCGAACAAAATCACAACTTCCTGATTAACTGGCGCCAAATTTCAACTGTAAAACATAATTAGCTGCAGTAGGATAAGCTGCAAGAATCTTTTTTTCATTTAATAAATGACTTGTGCCTCAGAAGGCAATCCTGACACGCAGTGAATGCATGGTGGCGTTTAAAGGCATGAGACGCAAAGCACAGACGGTCTTGAATCTGGAGGTCATTATTACTATAATAACACTAAAGCTAAAATGACAAGGCGTTTAAGAATGGCCAAAACAATACTTCAGATGGTTTACAATGTGCTCAGCCTGCTGGTTCATCCATTTACACACATTTTTATCATCACATGATCTCTATAACAAAATCACATTACTTTTTAATGTGCATACTGGAATTTATTCTGTAAAAGTGTTTTCATTGCAGTTTATACGCATCCTTTCTTATCGAATAAAACATTTATTCTACTACTAAGCTATATGCGCTTACATTTTTTATGTGCATTTTTAAAATGTATGCGCATCATGCCATTTCCATCAATTTATTTTTTATGTGCATATCCAAAATAAGCATAAAAATAGGTGAGTGAAAACATAGTGTCGAGATCCTGAAGCACAAGTGTTTCCAAACACTGCACCAAGGCATTCGGATGTCAGACCAATGTTAAAACAAAAAAATACAAGAACAAAGTATTTCAAACCTAACATCCATAGCTGTATCAGCCTGGATTTGAACTACAACTGTTTCTTTGCTGAAGCTGTTACAGTGTAATACATAAAAATGTAGACAGTAGACAGGTTTCTAAACGTTTTGAAGCTTCGACACATTTGCTTCGACTGTTTCAATGTTTCATGAAGCCTCGCTTTGCCCACCACTAGTAATTCCAGAGTTGTGGTCCTACAACAGGCAAACAAACAAACAAATAAGGCAAGGGTCAAAAACGTGTGTGTGCTGTGTAGTCCTTGTAATCAGTCCATAATAGTCTTCTGGCTGTGAGTGTGTGCAATCAGCGGAATCTGGAACAGATGCGTGTGTGCAGTGCATGACTGGAACTTGTTGTCCATGTGATGTCAGATTTGTAGTGCGTTGCGATATGCATGTTTACCAGCAATCTGCAGCCGCTTGATCATAACAATGACATTTGACTGTATTTTACAACCATTACCTTATCTAGTGTTTTACCTTTCTTTTCTACCTATTGCTTTAGCTTTACTTATTTCTGCTGTTTGTGTGTGTGTGCATTGTACATTTATTTAGATAAAAGCCTCTGTCTGCCAAATGCATACATGTAAATTTAAACAGCCTCAAACCGATCGTAACAATTTTATGGTCATTTCACAACACCGCAGAGAGAATAAATGAGAAAAAACTATTCAAGAGAATTCAGAACAGTTAAATGACGGAAAAACATGAATATAAAACAACCAGAACTTATAGTGGCATTCTCTATAAACAACATTTATTATTAATGTCAAGCCTACACTCATTTATTTAAAGCAGAACTGAAACTAGCAGTGTGTGTGTGTGAAACGCACAACACAAATATGTGTCTCTCTCATTCGGCACGAATGCATTTCTCTGTTTTCACCAGTCAGCTTGATTTGTTTTTTTATTCAAATGCTAAAACTAAAGCTCTCTCTCTCTATCTCTCTTTTTCTCTTTGTGTGTCTTAGATCCTGGAGCAGTGGTGGAGACCCACAGTGCCGTCCCGTTTGCAGTGATTGGGGGCATCCTGGCCCTGCTGGTCTTCACTGTCATATGTGTGCTCATCGTCACCATCTGGTGCTCCGTCCGGCAGAAAGGTGACCTCTTCTGTCCACACACACTTAACCTGTGCTGACACACGCCACCTTTGAGGACAGGAGCAACTAGCTAACGTCTGAGCAGTAGAGAGAGAGAGAGAGAGAGAGAGAGAGGCTGTCTGTCTTTTTCCTGTGCCCTATAATTTTTTGAGTGTATTATAGGATTAACCTCCATTAAAGTGGAAACCAATCAGTGTTTTAAAAATAAAACTGGGTATAATGAAGTGGCGTTAATTCCCTCACAGTTCTGCAATTGAATATTGAAAAGTGGCATATAACAGAATAAACAAAGCACTTTCAGAAAACCACCAACAAGTCTGAAACTCAAAACAAGTCTTTCTGCAGCAAAATTACACTGAAAAAATATTCATTGGATTTACTAAGATTTTTAAGATAAGTAGTCACAAACTATTTAATCGGTCTGAATTTAAACAAACAGATAAAATTTTGTAATGTTCAACATAATTTGTTTGTTTAAATTCGGACCATATAAATTGTTTGCAACCTCTTAATTTAAAAAAAAAAAAGTAAATCCAATTAACCATTGTGTACAGATGGGTTACCAAAACAAAATGATTCTGAGAAACAAAACATGGTTAATTCAAAAAAGATATGGTAACAGGTACAGTAAAAAAGACTGAACATATTAAGACACCGTTATCATTTCTCACATTATTAAAGTTTATTTACTATAGTTGTAACAAAATAACAAGAACTCTGGTGCCATTTACATTAGTGTGTTTTAGTTTAACACGAGTTGTATTATGGTTATATCTGGCTTCCACACTATTCCAACATCTTTACACAACGGATAGCATGCAATGGATGGTCGCAAAATATGCACATGCATATTTTTACTGTGACCTCAAATTGACCTTGAACATAAGTGTAACAAGTTTGGCGATGATATCTTATTACATTCAAAAGTTGTAGCATTGTACAATAAGCAATTAGCTTACAATTAGCATGAAACCTTTTGTGTACTGTTTCACGCGAGGATCAAACTGTCAACTTTTTTTTTTCTTTCAAAAACTAATGATATTATTCAGTGTCCTGAGAATATTTCTGAAATGGTTTGGCTTAGATAAGACGAAATACCTAGGACTAGTTTGCAAAAGTAAGTGTCAGACAAATCTCGATGTAGCTGTGTAGGCAGAGATCCTTTTTTTCCTGAAAGGCATGTAAAACCATCAGTATGGATGAGGATTGTTTTCATTCTAAACTAAATGCACCACTCTATACAGCACCTCAGTTCTTCACAGTTGAACCAAAGAGCATAGACTCACCAAGAGGTTACACTCAAGTGCAATTTGTGAAACAGCCACTAGAGGGTGTGGCGGCCATTTTGGAATAAAAACTCTAATAGAACAACATCATATTGTAAGTCTGTAAAATAAACTATTAAAAGTGCTGATGATTGAGATAGTAAGTGTTGTATTGTCGTCTTTCAAGTTGTATCTCAGCTTTAATGAGCTTTTTAAATAAATAAATAAAAAATAAAGCAGCTGCTTGCCACCGCGACAGCAATAAGATTTAATGTACAGCCGATCGCTTTCACTCCAAAATGGCGGAATCCGGGGCTGTTGTTGCTGCTATGAAACGTTCTATTGAGTATCACCTTTTAGTCATCTAAGCTCTTAGGTTGAACTGTGTCAAAACAAATTCTTCTTGATAATGTCAGGAAATCTTCAATATGTAATGGATTAAAATCAACCAAAAATATTCAGACATCTGTTACTCTGACAATATTTACACAACTATCTATATTTTGTTGGTTCACTCTGAGCCTCGATAGTGGAACATAGTGTCCTGATGCTGTCAGTTTGGTTTATGAAAACTTTATTTTCAGTATTTTTCTGATGCAGCTTCTTCAGTTCCTAATACTTTTTAGTCAACTTTCTGAAGAATGTTTGGATATAATGTTTCACGGTCTACTTTAAGTTGCCATACTCACATAAATGATGAAACTAGTCAACAGTATCAAAAAGAAAATAACAACGCATTTGTTTGACTGTATGCTTGTGATACTAAAGTCATGTTAAAATATCAAACTTTACAGTCATTTCCAGAGGGATCAATATAGAATATATAGTACACCTCACTCAGTTTACAATATGTATATGGCTTATTTTTAGCAAAACCTTATTATTTAACAGTGGAACTACCAGAATTCTATCATATTTACAACTTTTTTAATAAGATTTGACAATTCAATTTTGTCATCATGTGTTGCAAAGTTATTTACTCAAAAATATGATTTTTTTAGTAATATAGCTTTAAATCTGTACAAGCTATCTGACCCCCACTGAAGGTCAGGGCCGGATTAATGTAAGGGCTAGGCGGGGCTGAAGCCCCAAAGCCCACGGAAGGAGGAAGCCCTTGATTGGCTAAACAATTAATTTGCATCATGACATGGAAAACGACTCGATAATGTGAAGTATTCCTTTCGCTTGCTGCTGTTAAAAAACGGTGACGTCTCTAAACTATGGCTCGGAGCTGCTTTAGCTTAGTTTTAAATAAAATAGCCCTGTTAAGTCCCCAGTAAGGGTGATGCCCTGTTTTTTCCCCGGAAAAGTTCATTTTTCCCAGCACATTCCTTATTTCGGCTCTACCAGAACAGTCCAGTCAAAGGTAGGTTAACCAAGCGCATCGTAGAACAAAAAAATTAATTCATACAGTTTCCGTTATTAACAAGCGGTAAGAGAAGCCGGGATAGGAATCATGCAGAATGAACTCATAACTTAACCACTGTGTCGGTTGCACACCTGCACAATCCTGTCCATAACTGGGATAGTGTCCGACCAAATCAAATAGCCTGCACACCGAGTTATCAAAATGCGGAGTATCTATCTCTAGAAAATACATTGTTTAAGTCTAACTGAACTAGTTAGAAAGCTAACTTTTAAACTAATGAATTTCCCCTTTTATAAAAACGACAGTAATATTCTAGATCAATGAAATATTGGTGTTGGCTTTCAACAGACAATACAGTATATCTGAGGAAAAACAATATATCTGGAAAAAAAAAAAAAAAACATGCAAACCTTCCATAATTGACTGATTCAAGACCACACGGGAAATTTGAAGCATGGATTTTAAAGATATTTAAGGGATTTATTCTCAGCTAAAGTTTAAAGTGAAGTTTTAAAGATAACCCTATTTAAAGTATTTATTGTAAAGCACTCGTTTAGGAAGCAGGCTATTGCAAATGTTTGTTTGTTTTTTACTGATGTTTTCTGTAAAAATGTGAAGTTAATGTTTTGTGAATAATTTTGAATGCTTGTACACCTAGTAAAATAGAAAACATTATAATTATCAAATATAAATCAAATTGTAAAAAAAATAGATAATAATTATTCATTTATCCATCCATTCATTCATTTTCTTTTTGGCTTAGTCTCTTTATTAATCTGGGATCGCCACAGCAGAATGAAACGCCAACTTATCCAGCATGTGTTTTTATGCAACGGATGCCCTTCCAGTCACAACTCATGACTGGGAAACATCCGCACACACAATTATACGCTACAGTCAATTTTAGGATACCCAGTTATTGACCTGTACCACATGTTTTGGACTCTGGGGGAAACTGGAGCACCTGGAGGAAACCCACACGAACACGGGGAGAACATGCAAACTCCACACAGAAATGCCAACTGACCCAGCCGAGGCTCGAACCAGCAACCTTCTTGCTGTGAGGCGAACATGCTACCCACTGCGCCACCGTATATAATATTAAAATAAATATAACTTTGTGAGGAAATAAAATAAATAGGGCTCTTGGGTTTGATATAGCCCCAGGGCCCAATTTGTTCGTAATATGGCCCTGCCGAAGGTGAGAGAAAATTTTGTTTTTGAAAGTTTAAAAAGCTTGTCTTAGAAAAGTTATGTTTTTGCTGTGACAAAGTTATGTTTTTGTTAACAAAAACTTACAGAGCCACACATATTCAGATTGCATGGGAAAAAGTGGTGGGTGTCATTTTGCCAATTACAATGCGATCCTGGAACGTTATTTTTTTTTTTGAAAATGTAATCTGTACCTAATCTCTATTCCTAAACCAAACTCTAAATGTGAATTATTTCCAAAAACAAAGAGAATTTTAGTTAGATAACAATATGTTCTACAAAAAAAAAAAAAGAAAAATCACACTAAATGGAAAAAGTAGTGGACCCTAAAATGCATATGGCCAATTTGACTATTATAGAAAACCTCAGAACTCTTTTGTGTTTTCTAATATTAATAAAATAACAATTTTATAATGAAATATAAACACATTTAACAAAAGAGAGGGTACTCTAGTTAGGGGTTTCCCTTCTTAGGATTTAATTACATCATTTTAGAATGGTCTCAGTAGCTCTTCAAACCAGAAGTTCAACCCATAAAGAAAAACACAGTAGTCACATGCAGAAAAAGGGGGATAGACCGCACCAACTAACATCGACCAAACTAAAACTTAACTTTACCTAACTTAAACTAAACGCTCACCCAGTTTTCTGGTGTTGTGAAAGCTAAGGTCTCATAGGAAAGAAACAGAAATGTTGTGATGGTGATTTAAGGTTGACTGTATGACATTGAATCTGTCACCCTGACAGTGAGCACAACTGCTCTGTTATTTTCATGTGACAGCCATGAAGAAACGCTCTGTGAGGATGAACTAGCATGGATGAATCACAGAGGATGAGAATGAGTCATCGTGTTTGTTAGGGTAAAGAAACACAAAGCTGTTGTGGTTATATCTTCAGAGCCATGTCAACTTAAACAACATTTGTGCATTTCAGCAGATGTTTCATATTTCAGATATTTCACATTCATTTAATCAGAGTTTTTTTATTTATTTAAAAAAAAGGAATTTTTACTTTTCTTTCAGCAAGGACACATTAAATAGATTGATGGAAAAAAGTTTTGTTGTTGTTTTAAAATGTATTTTGCCTCATACAGCCTTGGTTGGGGCTGTGTGATGTGGCAAAATTATGAGGATTTTTTTTTTTACTTTAAATGTTTTTAAAAAACTTTTGTGACATATTTTGTCAATAAATTTGCATTCACACATTGAGTGCAGTTTTGGATTCTGGATATAAACTCTAGACAGAATGGCTATTGTCTTGTCTGTTAAAATATGTATTTTTATATATAATTTTATAACATTCATTCATTCAATCATTTTCCTTAGGTTTAGTTCCTTTATTCACCAGGGGCCACACACACACACACACACACACACACACACACACACACACACACACACACACACACACACACACACACACACTATATGTATATTAAGCAAAAATACTATGTTAATGTTGCTAATATTAAATTCAATTACCTACTATATAGATATCATAGATCAATATAATATTGAATCAATCCAATATGGCACCTGAATTCTAGTGCAGTTTATGACTAAAAAAATAAATTTATAACAGTGTCATGGCATTGGGTAACATGATTGCCTCACAGCAAGAAGGTCACTGGTTCGAGCCCCGGCTGGGGCAGTTGGCATTTCTTTGTAAAGTTTGCATGTTCTCCCCATGTTTGCATGGGTTTCCTCTGGGTGCTTCGGTTTCCCCCACAGTCCAAAGCATGTGCTCTATAGGTGAATTGAATAAACTAAGTTGGCCGTAGTGTATGTGTGTAAATGCAAGAGTATGTGGATGTTTCCCGGTGTTGGGTTTAAGCTGGAAGGGCATCTGCTACGTAAAACATGTGCTAGATAAGTTGGCGGTTCATTCTGGTTTGGCGACCGCTGATTAATAAAAAGACTATGCCGAAAATAAAATGAATAGATGAATGAATGAATGAATGAATGAATGAATGAATGAATGAATGAATGAATGAATGAATGAATAAATATTTCTGTATCTCAATAATGTAAGATTCCACAGAGGACCATCAAATTCATTTGTATCTGTTCAATTGTATTGTATTTTATGCAGATACACCTTTACATAATAATCCCAATCAATGTAAAATAATGAACTCATTCAGAGTATATAGTTATACATTAAGTCATCTTGTGAAATAATTTTCATATCGCAGTATTTATCGCCAAGTAACTAAGTATCACAATGTCCGTTTTTGTCCAATATCATGCCGTGCAGAGCAACATAGCAGATCTCCCTAATATTCATGACCATTCCAAATATGATGAAAACCAAGTTATTCATTCTAGGGGTAATTTTTGTGAGCATATAAATGAGCATATAAAACCATTTCTGGAGAATTTTGCACTTACATACTAAGTAGATATCAGAGAACAATAGGGTATATGCGGAGCTAGTGGTTCTTCCCGTACTGATAAACTTCCGGTGAACAGTTAAATGTGCATTTTATACAGTTCTTTTTACAGCATTAATGCTGTAATGTAATTAAAATATAATCAGTTAAATTGACTTAGGCATTCATTTAGTTGCTCAAGCATAAAACGAGACAAAAAGCCTTTATTCGCATGCACCCCTCAGAATCGGCAGACTAGCGCAGAAGTTCCATTGAATATACTGGGGTAAAATAAATGTTCATATTTTAAAGGCATGGTGGGAAAAAAATGTAATATAATGCAGCACTTCTTATACAATCTGAGAACCACTTTATATTGGATATCATTTAGCCAGTGGAGATCGCTGATTTGTAAAGAAAATAGACCTTAAACACACAATTTTGTAATGACATACAGTTCAGTGGAAGTGCTTAACCCAGGTTACTGACCTTTACTTCTGCATATAGCCTATTTAACATTGAATCAATGCAATATGGCACCTTTAATTCTAGTGTAGTTTATGAATGAATGAATAAATAAATTAGCTACAAGTTTAATCTTTTAATTAGTTTTCACATTCCATTTTAATATCAACAGTCTTAATAGTTTAGTTTAGTTTAGTTTCATTCTGCAGGGACATTTCTTTTCAATTTGCATGCTTTTTTTTTATGCCAAAACACTTTTGTTAGTTTCAACCCTGCACCTGTTCTTGAAAAACACTTTAGCTGTAGCAATTTCTAGATTTTGATCATGCCTCCTTGTGTCAGATCTGTGATATAAAGATGTGGCCCAGGGAAATGTTTAATTGCCTTTTTTCTATCAAGCGTATCAGGTGCATCTATAAAGAAAACTTAATTACCTCGTCCCTGAACTCTTTGAGAACTTCAGGCCATCTCAGTGAGCCACCGTTTCCAATAAAGATCACGGCTGCCGTAAATTGGGGCGGAGGCAGAGGGAGGAACCCGAACCCACCTGCCAATCACAGTCACAAGCAGTTAGTTCAGCCACGGGCACAGAGACACACGGCATTAGGGTTGATCCCGTCTAACCTTGGGGCGGCTGGAAAGGCAGAATGGAAGTGATTAATCTTGGAACGGAGGGCGAGGGACATTACAGCTCTGATGCATTGTCCTGGCCCACGACATCACTGCTTTTAACGACCCCATCAGCCTCTGCTGTACACTTGCATTTTAGCAAAGCAAAACCGCACGTACGTAAGATCGATTTTTTTAATTAAACGGTGTCGCACTGGTGCCACCGAGTCACTTCTGCCCGAGTTATTTCAGTTATTTGTGCCTGAGCCACAGAGGCAAAACCATTGTGTCATATAATGATGCGAATAAAAGGGCTGCACTGTGGCGAGCTGCTGACTGTGCAGTAAAATGTCAGAGGTGATTATACCTAATGAATTTTGCGATTAATTAAAAGTTGATCTGCATAAGTTCTCTCGATAACAACAGACTTTAGCTAGCCTTGCAAAAGAAGCTCTAATTGGCAGGAACGTGATTCCAGACAGGTTTAGATGCGAGGTAGATGCGATGCAGTGCAACAGCATCAATTCCCTTGGGGCAGTTAAGTTTGAGACTCAGTGATTGAGAGCACTTGGGTATAGTAGAAAACTACAGAAGGAGCCATTACAGACTATTGACTGCTTTGCATATAAATGAGAGTATGTTAAAAATTAAATAAAAAGTAATAATATAAAGATGCGACGAATATAAAGAAGGTCGCTGAATCGCTGGTTCAGTTGGCGTTTCTGTGTGGAGTTTGCATGTTCTTTCCTCCGGGTGCTACGGTTTCCCCCACTGTCCAAAGACATGGGGTACAGGTGAATTGGGTTGGCTAAATTGTCCGAATATGTGTGAATAAGTGTGTGTGAATGTTTACCAGAGATGGGTTGCGACTGGAAGGGCATCCGCTGCGTAAAAACATGCTGGATAAGTTGGCGTTTTTTTTTACTGTGGCAACCCCAGATTAACAAAGGGACTAAGCTGAAAAGAAAATGAATGAATGAATGAAATAATATTGGTGGAAACTGCGACTAGTTGTTGGCAGTGTTTTTATTGTTAAAATGAAACTATTAAAAAACACAACAACAAAAAGTTAGACATTAAGATGTTATTCAAATTAATAAAAATTATATTTTCATTTTATATTAATTTTAAATGTGTGTATATATATATATATATATATATATATATATATATATATATATATATATATATATATATATATATATATTATTATTATTTTTTTTTTTTTAATTAATTTTTTTCCACATAATTCTGCTTTTAATAAATGTTGTGTGCATTTGGTCAATTATACAATGACATGATTTGAATTAGGGTTGGGTTAATACTAATAGAAAATGCCATTGACTATCACCGCTGAGCCAGCATCGCGATCCTCTACTCCACTCACAAAAAATACACACGGCCCAATTTACGCTAATAAGTCTTAGTTTTAAAATGGAATTTTAGAACGAAAACGATCCACGTTCACACTGGCGTTTTATCTAGCTTTTCTGAAAAGCCCTCCGTCTACAGTATACCGCTGAAAACGCATTACGTGACCCCACACACACACTGTCATGTGCTGCAGCGTACATGCGCGTCTGAGCTCCAGCAGTCGGATAGTTTATCAACGATTTTTTGCCAGTCCTGCGGGAAAAGTGATTGGCAGGTGGTAATTTGTGTGTAACTTCTCTTTATTTATTTATGATTTGGTTATAACAAAGACAGTGCGGGTCAGGTAGTTGAAACGGTAGGCTACAAATCATTTATTGGTTATGAGTTAATTAATTATTCATAAATAATTAATTCACCGCCGCCTACGACAAATTGACATCGCCCAACCCTAATTTGAATAGCACTTTAAAAAAAAAAAAACATTTTAGGTAAAATTACAATTTTACATTAATAGTTTACTGTGGCTTATTGATTAGAATAATTGTATGTGCTTTATTATAATTTATTTATTTTTATTTACAGTTTTTCTCAGTCGCATTTTTCCCAACACTATTTACATTTGCACAACACTTAATGCATTTCTCAGAACAATTAGTCAGTAGTGCACATCATAGTAGCAGTTTCTCATTCTTTCCAACAAATTGCAAATGTCGCTATTATCATTATTATAATAATTATTTTTATTATCATTTGCTATTATTATCATGCCATGTCAGTCAAAATGAACTAAACTTGTGAATGCTAATAGTCATTCTTACTAATAGTCCTCATTTCATTACTTGAGTCACTACATACAAAAATGTTGAACTAGTTGACAAAATCTGTTAAGCAAATTTTATTTTAAAAATTATTAAATCGTTTTTCTTAAAAAAAATTAACAAGTTTATGAATAATTTACAGACATATGTGTTTTGTAGGTTCAGTTCCAATATATACTGCAATGTTGTCTACAGTTGTGCACAGCTCTACCCAAAGGAAGTTTCTGTTTGTTGTAAATAAGGGTGTATTTATTCTTTTGCACAATGCTGTGAATAAATTTGAATTGCAAAGAGCATATACAGTTAAAATGCGAAATATACATATTCAGTGTCTTGTACTTAGATACCTCACTAAATGCAGTGATGTCTAACTTTACTGTAGTTTTCAAATGGCTGTGCAAATAGTATACAGCGCTGTCTTGATCATTTTCAGGAAGTGTCACCAAAATTGCATTGGAAAAAATTAACAGAGTATATCGTCATAACAAAAACATGACAAAGCCATCTGACTATCTTGTTCATAAACAATGGTGTCAGGACTTTTCATCTTGATGACACTGACACTTTCATTGACATGAATACAGGAATGAGCTCTCCATTTTGAGAAAGTGACACGCTTTTGCGGGTTATCAACTAGGTTTTACAGTTTTTACTAATTGTTTTGAGAAATGCATTAACTGTTGTGCAAATGTAAATAGTGTTGTGAGAAACGCACCAAAGTGACTGAGAAAAACTTTAATGCAAATTATCATATTGGTCTGTTGTTAGTTTCAAATTGTTATTAACTCTTCAAAATCCATTTTAGTAGGTATAAATTGCAAAAAAAAACACAGAAAAAAGTATGTATGTCTTCATCAAATTCTGAAATTGCTTCCACTCTGAAATTGCATTCCATCTCTGATGATGTCAGTTTGACAGCTTAAACAGAATATCGTTAAGCACTGCTGTCTGAGTGTTGTAATCGAGAGATGGCCAGCACTGAAATAAAACTCCACTCTCATTTTGATATACTGTTTCAGCTGGGAATGCCTCACAGTGCTGATGTAAAGTCAGTAGGAAAGTCGCAGACTATAAATATTGCTAAAACACCTCAGCTAGCCTCAGCCTAGCCTCTTATTGGTTGAAAATCAAAAAAACTTTATTTTAATTTTATGGGACCTTGAATAGAAGCACATTCTCTTCAATATGCCCTGCTTCAGCTTTGTATTTCAGAGAATGTGAAACTGCCATTAAAAAACTAGAAATTCACAGATTATAAATATTATTAAAAAACCTCAGCCCCAGTCTAGCCTCTTATTGGTTGAAAATAAAAACAGCAATATGTAATAATTAAGACAAGAATAGGTAAATTCTCATTTTCTGTGGACAAAAACACATTTGCTGACCCCTGGCAATCATCTCAACGCATTATTTACATTTCTTCTATTTTTAATTACCTACCTTATTGGAGAAGCAGCAGGTTAATTGGCCATTCGCTAGTCTTTCATGCAGAGAAATCTCCTCAGATCTTTGAATAATTAAACATTTAGAAGTTATTGTCCAAACACATCTTTATATAAGTTTACATTGTTGTTGCAGATGAAATATAAGACAGAAACTGTGATTTAAATATTTTCCAGTTGGCATAATATTAATTAATAATCATTCAAACAACTTTTACAAAAGCTTCTCTACTTGACAGTTGGTCTCGTGCTTCCACCATGTTTGTAGTTTGTTTACACTTTTTCCCTTGGGTTTGTAGTTCTAATCAAATCACGTTCAACACACAAAGTATTGTGGGCAATTTTACCGGTTATAGAGTATACGGACGGTTCTGCACTTCTAAACATACTCTTTGGCACACTCATTTCAACATACTAGTTTGCGACATACTAATTCTATTTTTGAATACTACTTAGAATGGAGAGCATGCAAATTGGGACACAGCTATTTTCTTTTAAGTCCTCAAGAAATCCAAACTTACCATATGGTTTTGTTAGCTAACATTGCTATTTTTGTGGTGAACAATTCATTTGTGCATGTCATTAAGAAAAAAAAATGTTAGCCCTTCTGATCTTTAATTGAAATCTTAAAAAATGCACTTCCTGTTTAATTTTTTTCAGTTAAATTGTCAGATTACGTATATGTTAGCAAATGGGCGTGGCTAACATATTTAATCACACTGCTCCAACTGTCAGTTTTGACAACAAATAGAATGGTGTGTAGGAGTCTGTTAACTCTCCCCAAACACTTTCTCCAATCTTTCTGAATGAATTGCCTACTACATCTATTCAACTTGCAGTCAAAAACAAGCAATGACTATTGTTTTGTCGTATAATATTTTGTTTCTCTAGGTACTGCATCACAATACGAACAAAATAAAAGTTGTAGCTTCCGGTTCATGGGGACTTTAAAGGTGCTGTGAAGTGTTCTGAAATGTGCATTTTTATTCGATGTTTGCCATAATCTCAATTGAAACATGAAGAGATGGCAGGACATTGTAGCTTCTCTTTAAAAAAAAAAAAAAAAAACTGCCAATAGCATTTTTGTTTTATCTCTAGGCTGCCAGTGAGAGTGGTTTAGCTCAAGTGCCTCAAATGTGAAGCGTCTTGAAGGGGGCAGGCCATGTATGATTCTAGAGAGCATTTGACAGGTCTTATTTTGATGAGAAACCGAAGTATGAAGCAACCTAAATAAAACTGTTCATTCATTTAGATCAGGGGTGTCAAACTCAATTCCTGGAGGGCCGAAGCCCTGCACAGTTTAGTTCCAACCCTGCTCCAACACACTTACCTGTAGGTTTCAAACAAGCCTGAAGAACTCAATTAGTTTGATCAGGTGTGTTTAATTAGGGTTATAACTAAACTGTGCAGAGCTGCGGCCCTTTTGGAACTGAGTTTTGTCAATGTTTTGATGCATACTTAAAGACTAACATACTAATACAAACATCTAAAAACATTATTTTAATTTCATGGGACCTTTAATAGTAGTAGTAGTAACTTTATTGTCCTTGACAGCAAATTCGTTATGGGCATCACCATATTGCTGCAGACATTCCATAAAAACAAAGAATAAAAACAATACAAAATACAGTAGTTACAATAATTATAATGCTAATAAAGATAAACTCTTGTGAAATAAACCCACTGAAATGGGTTCAAAGAATTTCTTATATTGGTTCAACCTACACTTAAGGACTTTCCACCAGAGGGAAGTAGTTCATTAGGTGGAATTTATAAAAAAAGAGTTTGAACATTCAGAATCCTTTCCACCTGATTAAGGACACAATTCTCATATAAAACTTGAAATATTCATCGTGCCCAACAATTTTTTAATCCTGCCTTTAAGAGATGCATCAATTTACATTTACACTGTACGGATGGATACAGTGCATCCGGAAAGTATATATAGCACTTTACTTTTTCCACTTTTTTTTTTTTTTTTTGGTTACAGCCTTCTTCCAAAAATGGATTAAGTTTATTTATTTCCCTAAAATTCTACACACGATACCCCATAATGACAATGTGAAAAGATTGTTGCAAATTTATTAAAAATAAAAAACCTGAAAATTCACATGTTCAAAAGTATTCACAGCCTTTGCCCATTAAGCTCCAAATTGAGCTCAGGCACATTCGGTTTCCACTGATCATTCTTGAGATGTTTCAGCAGCTTAATTGGAGTTCACCTGTGGTAAATTCAGTTGACTAACCATTATTTAAAAAGGCATACACTTGTCTATATAAGGTCCCAGGGTTGACTTTGCATGTCAAATCACAAAGCAAGCATGAAGACAAAGGAATGAGCTAGTGCGCTACAGCGTTCTTCTGTGGAGAGAGGACAACTTTACAGAAGGACAACCATCTGTGCAGCAATCCACCAATCAGGCCTGCATGGTAGAGTGAATAGACGGAAGTCACTCCCTGCCTGGAATTTGCCAAAAGGCATCTGAAGGACTCTCAGACAATAAGAAATAAAATTCTCTGATCTAAAATTGAACTCTTTGGATTGAATGCCAGGCATTACGTTTGAACAAAAAAAACAGGCACCACTCATCACCAGGCTAATACCATCTCTAAAATCTCTTACCATCTCTAAAAAATACAATCTCTGGTGTAAATGAGAACCAACCAACACTATGTGTGTTTTACATATAAAAGAACTGTTAATGTAAATATCAAAGAAGCACAACAGAAGCACATTCTCTTTAATATGCCCTGTTCAGGTTTGTGTTTTAGTTGAAAATGTCAAACTGCAATTTAAATACTCATCTAGTGCTTTAATTTTAATTTTTTTTTTAAATTCTAAAGTATGAACCTAATTCTCATTCATTTGTGCATGTCCCTCTCTATAGGTTCTTATTTGACTCATGAGGCCAGTGGTTTGGACGAACATGGCGAGGTTCAGGAGGCCTTCCTCAACGGAAATGATGCCAGCCAGGGCAAGAAGGAGTACCTACTGTAGCGCTGCCGTGGTGGAATTCTTGAGAAACACTGGACCGCTGCAGACTGCACACCGCAACACACACTGTTCCCAAACAGACCTACACACCACTACTACAACAACCAGAGGGAATCACAATCGTGCCATATGAAGGAAGATGGAGTGGGAAGGAGAGGACGGAGATATTAATGGAGGAGCGAGAGAGATGAAAGGAGAGAACAATTATTCTGACTGAAAAACACCATCATGGTCACTCTCTTTTTTTAGTTGTGACAACTAAACTGTAATTGCAGGACCAAGAGAGAAAAGTGTCCATTTCTAAACAGTGCCTCTATGGCTTATGAGGTATTGAATGTCTCAAAGTGAGCAAATTGAAATCTTCTGCATTTTTATGCAGCACTGGGCCTCAGAGACTGAGCCGGTAGAGAATAAATCCACCAACAACAGCGCTGAGAGCTCAGAGCCGTCCTCATAAAGTATTTATCTGCGCTTTTCATCCAGCAACTCCATTATCTGCTCACGCTGGCCAAAACCTGTTGACTTGTGAAGAAAAGTTCCTCTCGTTTTTGATCCTCTCTCGGTGACTCTCTCCAGCGCTCCTTCCTCTCCCTCCTCTATCTCTCCACTATTGTTTGTTAATAATTAAGGGATTAGACATGTTCTCTTTTATGAGCCGAATGAATTGAAGCAGACCGCTTGCTTCAACGCTGTAAAAAAGGGGGCTTAATTATCGCAAAGTCATTGGAAACGTGGAACCGCGACTTGGGTGAGAAAAAAAGACAGTTTGTCGAGAACATGTCGGAAATTACATTTTTTTGTTTTGTTTTTTGATTGCTCCACACAGAAACACACAATGAAACATATCTCTAAAGTCATTATTTGTATGAAAAAGTCTACAAAGTAAGTTAAATGACTCTTTTAAGAAAAAAAAAAAAACTTTTGCGCGCATTACCGAGCGATGCTACCGTACTAACACAGAATATTAGCTTAGAGGTGCAAAACTGAACAAACTACTGTTACGTCATCTTTAAAAAAAAACTTGCAAAATTAAAAAAAAAAAAATATCTATTTTGTTTGTCTTTAAAAGATATCAGAGGTCTTAATTGTTTTGATTAATTATTATTTGGACTATTATGATCGTTGTTATTGTTATTATTATTCTTACTGTTATTATAATTGTAAATGTTATAAATTGTATACTTCCCATGCTTTAGTTCTACCAGTAGAAACAGCCGTGTATACCCACTTTTCTCTCTCCTCCACTTTTCTCTGATCCTCTTTGTGTCTTTCTCCCTCTTCGTCCGTCTCCTCTTTGTCTTTCACTTCCTGTTTATTTTATAGTCTTTGCGTCGCTGTTGATATAGCTAACTGTACATCTTTATAGGGGAAAGATACCAAGCACGACAAAATAAAAAATACTTAAAAGATTCCCGACTGATTTTCTGACTTCAAGAAGCCGACACAATCAACTCTCACCAGTGGCAATAAAGGAAAGCGGCGAAGAAAAAAAAAGGGAGGATATTTTAATTAGCAGAAGCAGCCAGTGGAGATGAAAGCCTTGTGACTGAGATGATGAATCATAAGACTCTTATGACAAAAGAGCAGAGACACAAAGAGAGAGAGAGAGAGCAGGTGCATTAAAATAGGACTCCTCCATTATTCCACTGTAATCAATATACGATTGTGTCAGAAGTCACTTGCTGAGCACTCTAGGAGGGGTGGCTTTGGATTTAAAAGCTGAGGGGAGGATGACTGATCGATGTGTTTGTCCTTTATTGATGGAGAAGCTCTGCAGAAGCCTGTCATAAACAGTAACTGTCACATGGCAATCAAAGCGCACCCTGCGTTACCTGCTGTTCTCCTCGCTTTGAGCTGCTCCTCAGATAAAGAAGGACATATGCTAGCAATTTCCTTCAAGTTTGAGAATGAATGCTTCACAAAGCATGATCAGATGCGATGAGTTGCTAATTCTGGGGCTTCTGAGAAGCGAGTTATGCTTCAGCAAGCTGACAAACTGCAAATGCAGAGTTTAAATGGAAAATGACAGCTGCAGTCTTTTTATGAACTTTATCAATCTCTTGTAATTTCCTTTATAGATCTTAAGCTGACAGATTAATGGTATAGCAAGCTGTTTCAATGTTTCATATAAACCACAGTTTAGAAACCAAATACTTATTATTAGATACCTGTTCTTGTTCATTAGAAACAATGGATAGTCTACACAAAAATGAAACTTCTGTTATCGTTTACTCACCTTTACTTGTTTTTGTTATTATTCTATTGAACAATAAAGAAAATATTTTGAAGAAAGCTGAAAACCTTACAACATTCTTTAAAATATCTTAATTGTTCAACAGAATGAAAAAAAAAAAACTTGAGGTTGGGTAAACAGAATGAAAACAGTTGCATTGAAAATGTGCACGCCAGGCACTAAAACCAGCATACAGCATGCTACAGCAGTGGTTCTCACATTGTCTTTATTTTACACTCTTTGATTGTCATAAAATGCTCTGCAAGTGACATAATTTTTATGGATGCAAAAAAACTGAATAAATATCCAATTCCAACATCCCAATCCAAAAAAACAATCTATGACAAAGTCGAATGACGAATGTTTCAGAGGACCCGTGTGTAAATGCCAATGACACAACATGAGGTCAAATTTATTTTTTACGTGCACAAATTTTTGATTCAGTTTGCAATGACCTTTTGTTATGTCTAGGTGTGATGTGTAAGGTAATAAATGATGGCGAGCAGGATCCAAATGCAGAATTGTGATTTAAAATAAAACAACAAAACAAGGAGAACAGGGAAACACTCAGAATCCATAGAAGTAAAGCTAAAAACACTAGACAACGAATGGCTTAAAGGAATATTGGTTGAAACAGTTAGGTTAAACAAGATGATGAGGGGTTGGAGACTAAATAACTAACGTAGTTGACAAGGGGAGATTCAAATGACTGGGCATGATGAATGAAAATATGGAACTGAACAAAACTAAACATACAAAAAAAAAAACAAGGACCTTTACAGCTTAGTACATCTAAGTACAAGCAGGATTGGATTTGAACCACAAATTAAGTGGTTTGCACACACCTGGCAATCCAGGTGGGCCTCGGTGTTGTTTGCGTCACTTGGTTGCTTGGGCTGGTGTGACTAAACCATTTTTTTCCACTGGTGTTAAAAGGCTGTCGAAGCGGAGGCTGCTACAACTGCTGCCATACAAATTAACCATGGACATTACCCAATGAAATATCACTTTAGATATGCTGAAAGTCATACAATTCGAGTTAAGACATTTGGACATCCTATTTTAGTTGCATGGAAAAAATAACATACATTTTTTAAGTTAAATTTGTGGAAATTAGTTCCAGGAGAGAAGCCAATCATTAGTTTATAGCTAAATATTTTGTAGTGTTTGCATGTGCTTTACTCCATAGAATTCATTCATTCATTTTCAAACACTTTTTCGGGGCCAGGTCGCAGAGGCAGCAGTCTCAGAAGAGAACCCTATTTTTCTCTGCCCAGACACTTTCTCCAGCTCATCTGGTGGGATCCCGAAGCATTCCTAGTCCAGCCAAGAGATGTAAGGCCTCAACCATGTCCTGGGTCTCCTCTGAGGCCTCCTCCCAGCGGGACATGGCTGGAACACCTCCCTAGGTAGGCATCCAGAAGGCATCGGAAACAGATGCATGAGCCACCTCAGCTGACTTCTCTCAGCGTGGAGGAGCAGCGGCTCTATTCCGAGCTCCTCCCGAGTGACAGAGCTCCTCTAAAAGGGTGCCCTGCCACCCTGCAAAAGAAACTCATTTCGGCTGCTTGTATCCAAGATCTTGTCCTTTCTGTCGTGACCCAAAGCTCATAACCATAGGTGAGAGTAGGAACGTAGATTGACCGGTAAATCGGGAGCTTTGCCTTTTGGCTCACCTCCTTCTTTACTACAAAGGACATTGACCAATGCTGCTGCCACTGCACCGATCCACCTGTTAATCTCACGTTTCATCCTTCCCTCGCTCAAAACCCCACGATACTTGAACTCCTCCACCTGGGGTAAGGACTTTCCTCTAACCTGGACATGGCAAACCAATTTTTTTTCTGGTGGAGCACCATGGCCTTGGACTTAGAGGTGCTGATTCTCATCCCAGCCGCATCACATGCGGCATATGATTCATTAAAATAAAATAACATTCACTTCAAGTTGATTTAAATAAATCACCTAAATAGTTTTGCATTTTGTGAGTTTTTTTCTAGTTATTAAAAGACATTTATTTAATTTTTGAGAATTTCGTTAAAGTAGTGTGAAAATCTCATCTCGTGAACCTAATCATGTGTCTCGTCTTGTGGAGTAAGCGTTCATCACACCCCTATAAATAATAAGCATTTGTGTCTAATAATAACTAGCATCAAATAAATGAGTAGGCTACAAGTATGTTCTATTTATGTTCTTGTTAGCTATTTATGAAAATATAAATAGGTACTAACTGCTAGAACATGGCTACTAGTGCTGTTTATAGACTAGATGTTAAAACAGCTTGCCATTGGCATATACCATATGCTAGTCAAGGAGTGCATCCAACTTTCCTATGGCTTTACCCAAGGACATTGCATTCACATTATGCTTTATGGTTTTGATGCTTCTGTACTCCTTGTAACGACCCCATTCAAGAGGATGTGGACTAGAGCAGGTGCGCTGAATTGACTGAAGCTGCTTTAGTGATGAAAGATTGTAATTTCGGCAGGAAGCTAAAGGCTCTCGAGCGAAGAACAATCGAATGAGCTCTCGGTTAGCAAAAGCTTTTACTTGTTTTTCCTTTTTGACAGGCCACGTTCACTCAATAATTCACCTCGGCATTGGAGGTTTGCGCTCGCTGTAATGAGAGAGAAAAGCATTTGCAAGAAAAAATAAGTGGAAGACAATGATCAAGTGCTAGACGAATCAAAGTTGGAGCTGTACAAAGACAAAATGAGTGACTTTAGATGGAGGATTTCATGCTTGAAACTTAGATGGATAATAGCTGGATTGGGGGAGTGAGACGGCAAGGAGGGAGAAAAGGAATATGCGGAGATCACAACACAAATATTCCGATACAAAAGGATTCATTTCTTACACCAGCACTGACACAAGTGAGCAAAAAGAATAATCCAATTAGACTGAAACAGAGCTTTTATTCGAGCCGCACATATGAAGTGCGCATTTAATCAAAACAGCTATGGAATCCTGTTTTCCCTGGGAGTTATTGAGTGCTTAATTATCTCGATACATTCAGACGGCCTCTCCCACTTGATATGCTATTATAGTTGGGATAATTAAACATGCAGATCAAACCGAAGGGTTCGCACGTTGATGGGACACATTTTGATGTACCATATTTAATTATGCATAAGTGTGCACACTTATTGATGTATTCATATAAAAGCCTTCTGAGACTGTTGGTTAAATCATTTCACCAGTAATCCTCTAGTATCGCTGGGATTAAACATGGCAGCGGTGGAATATTTATTGGGCCATTTTTGCAACATAACAGGAATTTACAAAGTGCTTTCTAATGACTCATTACATCTTCAGTCAGAAAAGGCTTTTCTGCACCAGTTTAGTTCATAGCTTATTTGTTGTCGGGAACATAAAAGTAAGGTCAGAATAATATTTCTTGCATATTGTAGCAGTTTTATATTTTCCTGCTCCCTGAAGTATTCATTATTTCCAAGACAACAAAGAATTCGGTCTTGTCTGGAAAGCCATTTTAATGCTATGATAATTCAGGAATTACGATTACTTGTCTCGTGGGAATTGGTAATTTCATAGACAGACTTGTTTCCCTCAGATTCAAATGCATCAGAATCCCTGCTGAGTTCAGATATTTTCATAATTGGACTCTAAAGTTAAAAAGAGGCTCTTTAGATGTGGGTGGTATTGCGGCCTTAATCATAAAAAACTGCAAGAATACAAATATATGTTTGATTTTAAAACCAAAGTCTTGATTGGCTTTGTCAAATTTGCAAGTCCACGAGCATAATGAGAGTTTTTTTTTTTTTTTTTATAAGTTGGGTAAAGTATAATATCCTGGTCATTTTTATTTAGTCTACTCCAAATTAATGTTTCATACAACCGTGCCAATTAGAGTAAACTAACTAAATCTATTAATTCAGACTGAAACAGATAGTGTGAATGTTTGTTAATATTAGGTAGTGATGGCAGCTTTTGGAGCACTGCTTTAAGCTTCGAAACCTTTGTTAAACATTTGTTTCCAATCAGTGGTCTTGGAACATGCATCAAAATGATAAATAAGGCTTTAATACATCATTACTGCTTTGAAATGTTTTGAAATTTCAATAGTTCTCCACTGGGGCGATTTGTGTAATACCATAGAATCCCAACATAGGCTCATTCTGAAAACCTCTTTGTACATTTCTGGAGACTGCCAAATAGACCTACATCCCAGGAGCTAGATTTATTTTTTTTTATTTTTTTTTATTTTTTTTGCAGTCGCTGTGTATTGTTTTTGAGATCTCAAATCCTATTCACGCCTGCTGTTCTCGTGTAATACCACCAGAGGCCGCTGTTGGCTGACTCACTGACAACTGACCCACCCTCCTTCTTCCCTAAACCCAACAAATTGTATTGATTGGGCCACCCACCCACTTCCCTAAACCCAACCAACAATTTTCAAAAGCAATCCAGAAAAAGGCCACATTCTTACCCTGTTAGTTAGGCCTACTTTTTTATTTTATATTTTGAATTCTATTTATGTCTTACCTGCTTTCTGGAACCGTTCTTCACTTGACTTGAACACCGTCATCGTGGTCAACTCCTCTCTGCATATTAAGTCCGTCGACGTACATGGTGAGCTAATGAGACAAACTGGTAACAGCAGGAAAGCCATCCATATGGACCTAAGTGTTCAGCTGGTAAGCGAAAAGTATTGGCGTCATACCGCACCATAGCTTTCGTTTTAAAATGAAATGGAGCCATAGCTCTGGCTACATAATTTGCGATCTCCAGAAACGTACATTATATAGGGCTAAGTTTTCAAAATGAGCCTATGTTGTGAAATCCACATGAATAAAGCTAGTTCACTTAGATCCCCCCAATGGCAAATCACTGAACAGGTTTTATAGTTTTAACCTGATTTTGGATCCTGTTTTAAAGAATTTGCAGAAGTTTTAATGTTTCATTTTTAAAATGAAAGGGAATAATAGTTATTAATAGTTTCTAGTTTGCCTGTTGGGCAGAACCAACATGGAACAATCAATAAATAAGCCATGGCTATATATAATGTGTGATAATGGGCTGCAGGTGTAATGCAATCAAAGTTCATAAACATCAGATGTGATGTGCATAGGATTATGGGAGGTGTAATCCGGTTGAGTGGCAGATATGAGGTGTAGAGTCTAATGTGTCTGGTGGGAACTCTAGCTGGTGACCAAGAAAAGTAGACTTGAAAATGACTTAACAGAAAATTGTATTTTGAATGTAACTTCTAAACTTTTCAGTTTTTTTCTTAGATCACTACATTTGAGGTTTTAATTCTAAGCAGGTATTTTGCATAAGTTGTGATTAATTTTCAACCTGACAGTTGTGAGAATCAACTTCTAACTTAAAAGGCAAGTTCGCATGAAGAAAATTAAAAGGTAAGGTTCATTTTAGACAGTGTTGAGTAGATTACTTATGAATAAAAGTATGTTATTGATAGTAAATGACATAATATTAACTGTAATTAGCATCCTGGTCTATTAATGAAAACCTCTGATCTGATCTGACTTAACGTACCCATCAGTTCAACTAATGGTTTCATTTATAAAACTGTGTGGATTAATCTACTACAGACTGATTTCACGCGGCCATCATTTTAAACTACGAAATCCAGGCTGCAGTGGAAAGAAGTATTGCTTGAGTCACACAGAAATGTTGTTTATCTGGCTGTACACCTGGCTTCTGAGTGACCTGAAAGTCCGATCTTAATGAATAGTGAAAATAAAAAGGAATATTGGATCTCATTTTAAGGGAAGTTAAGGGAAATGGCACTACACACGTTTTAGATGCCATTTAACAAACTTAAGTTAATGAACTGATTCTTTCATTATATTAGACTAGTCATGATACAAAATGTCGGTACTAAAATAATAAAAAAAACGTCCATTGTAAGGCACCGTTGATGGCGTTCTTAAACACTGCTGATTTGCCATTGTGTGCACATGCTCAACAGAAATGACTGTGATTGGCCGTGAAGTTCATCAGTTTACCACACTTCAATGATGTTTACCCAGACAAGCAATCCACTTGACAAATTGACTGATCTTCACAGCTTTAAAACGATTCCAGTGTCTGTGTATCTGTGTTTGCAATCTGTAAAGAATGGTGAATTGTTAACCTTCATGGCCAATCACAGTCATTTCTGTTGAGCACTGATGAATACTATGGCAAATCCGCTTTTTAAATGTTAGCGGGAATTGGACATTTTTAAAACTTCAGTACCAGTACAAGGACTGCATTGTTTTATCGCTAACCATATAGGCTGAAGCAGGGAAGTGTCCCCACGTTGTTTACCTGGTGCCATGAATTGAAGTCTATGAGGACACTTACACGTATTACTCCTAAAGAGATTGCGATTTTGTTTGACGCCTAGTGTGCTTTTAATTGTTTAAATTAAACTCAACTGAAGGATATTAAAGGGATGTTTACACCATATCTGCATTTTTAAATCATGGCAACAGCAGGTTATTGTAGTCAACAGCATCTTGTTGCAATATTTACAGTGCTGGTCCTAGACTTCCAGGTTTCTTCCCACTGCAGCCTCACTTTCGTTCTTTAAAATGGTGGCCGCATGAAATAAGCGTATACACACTATCTATGCTGGTTAAACAGCACACAGAGTGATGAATAACAAACAGTGCTTGGAATCATTAACCATGAAGAATTCATTGAAATTAAAAAAAAAAAGTGCCCACATAATTGACTACCTATAAAAGTAATGCAGGTCCATTACAATTTAAGGCAGTTGAATAAAAAATGATATTTCATGCAGACTCCAGGTTTGGTTTCACATAACAGAGTAAGTGTGAACAAAATCAATGTGCAGTAACTCTCTTCATTCATTGCCTGAAACGACATGAACGACCCTAATGCAAATGCAGCAGATAGCCATGAGCTAATATTGAATGAGTTTAACCTAACTGCTGAATATAATTAGATATGACCCATGCAATGACTCTACAGATAGCTTTAGCTGTAAGTGCCCTCTTCACATGACAACCCTGGAGATGCTTTGCCTTTGAGTGTCAGCCCACTGTGATGGAAATCTTCCACAGAACAGAAAGCGCTCCGCACAGATTTGACTCGAGAGGTGATAACCCTGGAGGTCAGGTTGGGTGCGGATAACAAGGCGCACTCGAAGCCTACCTGCTGAGAGGTGCTGGTGAAGAGGAGTGGGGGCACTATGCTATAGATCTGGAAGAGAACAGAGGCCGTCAGAGAGGTCCAGTCGGGTCTAGTGGCGCTCGGGGCGAAGAGTAACAAAGCGTGGGTGATGTGCTGGGGCAGGCAAAGCATTATCAGCAGAGAAATAGAGAGAGCCAAAGAGCGAGACCAAACAGAGCTTCGTTTCTGAGAAAATGTGGAGCACGCAGAAACCCGCTGTGGCATGAAGCACGTCAAGTCCAGATACACGGCCAGTAAAACCAACAAAGGAATAACAAACACAGTGACAGCATAAACATACACTAGGAAGACTGGACTGAGTGTGGTGTCAGTGGCACAGACGCCCCAGTGGCTGCCATGGATCTCGGCGTATGTGAAGTTTTCATTGTCCTCCACCAGGAACTTGGACAGAAAACCTCCATAAGGCAAGAACTCACCGATAACAGAGCGGTCCTGGGGGTAGGGGCGTTTGGGAGGGAGGGCGGGGGTGGTGTCATTTCCTTCAGGCCATTCATCCATCCCGAGTCCGGTTGTATCGTCGTCCACAGCAGCTCCCCAGGTATCAGAAGAGTTAGAAACAATGAACTGGCCGAAGGCGGTGATCACTGAAATGACCCAGCAGAGCAGCAACAAGCACAAAACCCGCCTGCGAGTCACTAAGCCTGCATATCTGAAAGAAACATAAGCGCCGTCCTGAATTTTAACTATTAAACATATTCGGCACCACTTAATACTCTGATTTTATAGTCAGCACAAAACCGAGTCTTATGTTATTTCACATATGCTGTATGCAAGAATTAAAATAGCTCAGAATTTGCTGAAAACTTTTCAAACATACAGTGTATCTGGAAAGTATTCATAGCACTTCACTTTTTCCGCATTTTTTGTTACAGCCTTATCCCAAAATGCATTAAATTCATTTTTTCCTCAAAATTCTACACGATACCCCATTATAACATTCCGAAAAAAAAAGATGTTTTGAAATTGTTGCAAATTTTATGTTAGTACTCTTTATTGCAATCTTTATCGCAGTGGACAGTGAATTTACTTAACTAATAACACAAAACATTTAAAAGTAGCAAACAATTTGCATACTTCCATAAATCGCTATACATGGCATGTGTAGCTCTTGGGTTAGGAAGTTCACAAATAATTTTATCCTACATTTTTTTAAAGGAAAACTAAGGTGTAGGTTATATAGGTGGTTGTAAAATGCAGAGCTTCTCGATAAAAAAGGGGAAATAAACACCTGCAAATTCTGAAAGAGATAAAACCTTAGCCAGGTAAGGAAAAGTAATGCAAATGTAACTCAAAAGTAATATAACGCATTATTTTCCATAACAAGTTACTAAGCAAAGCACTTAGTTACTTTTTTAGGGAGTAACACAATATTGTAATACTCAAAAGTAACCTTTACCAACACTGGTGACAATAACATTATATACTGAAGTGTTGTTATTTTTTTTATTTAACAATAATGTGTATATGTTGTCATAGGTAAATGGTTTCCCCTTTGTATTGTATAACTTGCATGTCCATATTCTATCATGTTGGGGGGGAGGGAGACAATGTTTAGGAACCAGTCTGGTAACATTAGTTGTGGTCACTTTTTTTAGCACGTTTTAATTTAAGAAAAAATAAATTAAAAAAATCAACAGGGTTTGTTAGCTAGTATCATTTATATTTTGTGTATTTAATATTTTATCAAATAGTTATGAAGCCACTTTAAGATGTAGAAGATACAAAATTATTAATAGTTATATCACAAAACATTTCGTTTTTTAAAGAATTATAAATAAAAACCCAACAATGTCACCCCAAGAAATCCTGTTAATTTATCCACCCTCAGACCATTAAAGATGTAGGTGAATTTTTCCTTCAGGAAAAACTGTAAAATCCTGCAACTGTTGTCTTTTGGTATCACTATAATTCAGTTCAGTGAGTGGCATTACTTTGAGATTTAAAAAAATCCTATTGAAATGAAATGATAACCACTGGCAGCTACTGACGATTCACTGAGAAGCTAAACGATCACTTTAGTGGTGGTGTGGAGAGATCCCCATCGTGAAGTGTGAAATGGTTTGGGTGTATGGCCATACACAATAAATGTGCTATATAAATACACATTACATCACGCTACATTACAACAAATTAAATGTTATTTACAACTTACATTATTACCTGTAATTAACAACCTGGGCAAATGACTCTGAGCACACTAAAGTAAGCACTACAAGAGTCTCATATAGTTCCAGCTAAACATATTCTTTTCTGTTCCACTGAAGAAAAATATGTCACCTACATCTTGGATGACCTGAGGGAACCAAAAATTACATTTTTGGGTGAACTATCCCTTTAATATTATTTATATTCTCCCCCAGTATGCAGTTTTGACTTGTCACTGAGTTGATGATGCATTTACCAATTCAAAATAGAAAATCATCCCACTCATAATAACAACTTTGTAGTGGCATCCGGGGGACGCAGTGGCGCAGTAGGTAGTGCTGTCGCCTTACAGCAAGCAGGTCGCTGAATCGCTGCTACGAGCCTCGGCTCAGTTGGCGTTTCTGTGTGGAGTTTGCATGTTCTCCCTGCGTTCGCGTGGGTTTCCTCCGGGTGCTCCGGTTTCCCCCACAGTCCAAAGACATGTGGTACAGGTGAATTGGGTAGGCTAAATTTTCCATAGTGTTTGAGTGTGTGTGCATGTTATCTATTTTTATCCGCTGCGTAAAAACATGCTGCATAAGTTGGCGGTTCATTCCGCTGTGGTGACCCTGGATTAATAAAGGGACTAAGCCGACAAGAAAATGAATGAATGTAGTGGCATTCATGTGTGTTCAACTCTTAAATACGAATACTTGAATGCACCAAAACTTCCTCTCCAAAACCTTCACCTCTGTTGCTCTTTTGTAAATCTCACTGGATAAAATACACCTGCTAAGCCAAGCACATAAATGTGAAGGACCTTTTGTGTAATGGAAAGGTTCTATGAATGTTAAAGATTCCTCGTGGAACCATCAATTCCAATTAACCTTTATTTTTAAGAGTGTAAGCCCTGGAAAGCAAAGTTGGGTTGTGTGCACTCACCTATTCCCCAGGCGGAGCTGCAGATGATTATTAAGGGTGAGTAGAAGCAGAATGCACACAGTGAACTGCCTGACCAGTATGGGGCAGGACACCATTGCAATGCAGGTGTACAGGCACTGGGAACTTCTCAGGTTCAACAGCACAAACACTGGAGTTTCTGCAATACTGCCCACTGACCCAACCAAGCCGAGGCAAAGCTTCAGGCATGCAGATGTGCTCCATCTTCTACTTCCTGCCACAGCTGCAAACGAACCAGCAGCCAAGCTCAACCTCACACTCACACCAACCACCAGCACAGCGATTACACACTGAAGTAGGGAATACAGCCACATAACATGCATCATTTCCTGTAAAAGAAAAAAGAAATAAAACACATGAATATTAGACATGGGGAGGTAAGCTAAATTGTTCGTAGTGTATTTGTGTGAATGAGTGTGTGTGTGTGTGTGTTTTCCAGTGGTGGGTTGTGGCTGGAGGGGCATCTGCTGCGTAAAACATATGCTGGATAAGTTGGCAGTTCATTACACTGTGGCAACCCCTGATTAATAAAGGGACTAAGCTGGAAAGAAAATGAATATTACACATTTTACACATGAGTACACTATAATGTATTGATCTCTTTGCAGAAATTGTATGTTCATTCAGTCATTTTGATGGTGCTTTTATTCACGTTATTTTGCATTATGGTGGTAAAAGCTATTTTCCGGTCTTTGTGAATGTAATATATTTGCTGCTATGGGTAAATTGCTAGTAATTACAATAACCAACGTCTTGCACTACAAACTAATTTGTTTATGGCGATACAAATTAAAGCTGAAAGAATAAGAAAATAGCAGTTTGAAACATCAAGCGGCCTAACAAGCTATTTGTACACCTAAAAATCTATGCAAGTGAATGAGACTGGAAGTCTTGACACGGGTTACAATGGCTGCACTCACTCTTATGTGAAACATAAGTTGGACACAGTTAAAATTGTGTGTAGAGAGTTAAAAATAACAGATTAATACTTCAATACACTAAAACCCATAACAAATGATGATTGTAGGCAGGGATGGGCAAAAATACATTGGAATTTATTTTAAAATAAAATACAAAATACCTCAGTTTTACGTGTACCAAAATACAGCAGCCCCAAAAGTATCAAAACAAAATACTGTGTTTTATATTTTAAAAATACAACACAATACTTTTACAAGTGAGCATGACATTTCTTTGCAAACCTTCATTCAACAGGCCTATTTGATCAGTCCCTTCACCATTAAACTAACTTTCTCATTCGTTTTTGCTTAAATTTTGTACAAATGTCATACAGAAAGTCTTGTCTTAAAGATGTTTCATCACGGTAAAAAACATGTAATGTAGTAATGAGTTTTCTGCACTGTATCTCTTCATTTTGTTTTCATCCATTACGTGGCCAGTGACACTGCAACAATCTCTTAACAGTCAAAAAGAAAGATATATGAAGAGGTTGTTTTATTTATTTTTGTTTTTGTTTAATAAATGTAGATTTATTTATGTATTATTATTTTTGCATTTGAAATCTTCAATAACTAATGCAAAAACATGATTTCTGAACATAACTTTTAAATTAATTATTCTGAAAAAAATGTCCAGTTTTAATAATTTCCATAAATACTTTTTTTGTGTGTGTGTACTCTTCAATGCATATAATATCTCTAAAAAATAGTTATCTGTTTTGCAAATAAATTTTTCATATACTGTACATCCTGCTGCTGTTGAGTAACAGAATTCTGAAGGTTTTGACCAGTCTGTATACACTAGAGTATTATCAAATATTTGTGTCTCATATACTGTATTGTGCCACTTTGACATCTCTTGATTAACTGTACACTGCATCTGCAGATCATCTCTGTCATTGGAAACAGACAATGAAGTATTGTAGCAATCACCACCGTAGGGGTTAATTGTATGTTGTTTGTTTTATTTTCTTGGCATCACATTAGCAATCCATTCAAAACTATTATTATTTGTGTAGCACACTTATTCTCCCAATATTTTTTAGCTCTTCTTTAACTGAAAGAGTCCCAGTTTACGCCCTTAGTGAAGACCAGTACACAATCATTAGGTGTTTTATATTTCCCAAAGTTTCAGCACTGAGAATGATTATGTGCTGAAGGCTCTACATCCTATTCTTAAAGACTGATATTTTATTCCATTTAATTTCGTAAACAAAGATGCTGAATTGTACACTGTGCCATTACTGGTCTTAGCATTGTGCAGTATATTAATTTTAATGATTGTTGTCTTTTGTTATCATTTGTCTGTTATTTTCTTTATCTGTGTATCTGCATAATTTCCATCCATACTTCAATAATTGACCGTACCTTCTTAATCAGTTTTCTATTCTGATCTCAAAGCAAATAACTGAGAACATCAATCGGACGCATTTTTATGAAGTCATCATAGACTTAAAGTATTTTACAGTATTTTAAAAATGCTAAAATACAGAAGTATTTTGATAGAAAATATAAACTTGTTTACATAAACCCCATCAAATACAAATCACAAAATACTTTTTTTGTAATTTAAATATTTGAAATACATGTATCATACTGCCAATCCCGTGTGGGCCTATTCATAGAATTATTTGCGGTTTTCTTGCTACAAATTGTTTTACAAATAATTAACCCGCGTTTTACACAGGGACATTTGATACAAAAAAGTAACAAGATTATGGCATTTGTGTTGGTTTACACTTAGTTGAAAAGGTTAGCGGAGATTGCTGTGACAGTGAATCCACACACAGTGTGTAATCACAGTCTAAACAGAGTGGGGAATGGCTGAAAAGTCACGCACACCGTTACAGACGATATGACAACCACATCACGTACTTGCCTTCCTGCTCTGACAGACAGGTTATTTCATTCTGTGCCCAGACAATGGAAAACATATTTGCGTTAAAAATAGCTGTTAAAATATCCCCCGAAACGCTTCAATATGCCACCTGTCTCTTTATCATAATGAATATGACCTTTCAAAAGCCACTGACAGTAATCAGTCGGAAATGCCCGTGAGTGCTTATAGTAATGAACAATGATTGCGCAATCCCGTAATTCTGCTCGAGCTGGGCCGCCGGGTCTGCAGTTCTTTTATTGTTTTCCTCACTCAAACAAATTGATTAGCCGAAGTAATTAATGGTGTAAAAGTTAGAAGTCGTCTCATTGTGTCACTCCTATTGTAATGCGTCTGCACTTCACTCTCCGCACAATTAATTTTTCCGGATAATCAACTAGCGATACAACAAACGCTCGTGCATTCACGGCCCTCTAGTGAGGAAAAGAACAGGATATGTGTTAATTAAAACACCAACATGTTTACAACTGAGTAAAATTGAGAGAAAGAGGTTTGTTGAAATTACCGTAATTAGACGCAAAGAGACCCGTCAGCTCTGTTTTCCCGCCACCAAATTCCCCTCACGGCTCCGTGAGTCTCAAATGTGCCGGTGGAGAGAGCAAACACATAATAAAACTATTTTAACCACAACTCTTCTTTTCAATACAGTGTATGGAGGCTTATCAGTCTATTGAAGTGTGAGCAAAACCATTCCATTTGGCCAGTACAAAGGGCAGCGTGGCTACCATAAATAAACATCAATTTCATTCAGGAACACATGAAGACTTCACACACACACACACACACACACACACACACACACTTTCAGATATGCACAGTCTGAGGGAGACACACACCATCACCGATTTGCACACACCAGGACCCTATCTCTAAAGTAAACAGATATGACAGGAATGATTTTGAGGAAAGAAGAATGAAGGGAAGATGAAGCGCTTATCTGTTTGGGAGTTAGGTGTCGATGCACATGAACTAATTCAGTTCTCAGCAGGGTATGAAATGATAGATTTCTACCATGGTTCAATAAAGCTGCTTCAATTGTCTTCTTTAAAGGAACAAAATGTCAATTGAACTTCACATGAGAGTTTTAAATGGATGGTTCATGCAAAAAATTTAATTCACTGTTAATACATAACTCCAGGCCATTGGAGATGTAGGCTATTTTTCAAAAAAGAAACGTTTCTACATGATTCTTGAAATGCAAGTCAACAGCACACTAGTTCCTTACAAAAGAGGGAAAAAGCATATACAATACAAAATTAAAAAACATACTGATAATAGTCTAAATGGTAGTCTTTTAAAATAAAATAATTGTGGGTAGGCGAGAAAGGGTTCGCAGTAGGTAGTGCTGTCGCCTCACAGAAAAAAGGTCGCTGGGTTGCTGGTTCAAATCTCAGCTCAGTTGGCGTTTCTGTGTGGAGTTTGCATGTTCTCCCTGCCTTCGCGTGGGTTTCCTCCGGGTGCTCCGGTTTCCCCCACAGTCCAAAGACATGTGGTACAGGTGAATTGGGTAGACTAAATTGTCCGTAGTATATGAGTGTGTGTGTGAATGTGTGTGTGGATGTTTGCCAGAGATGGGTTGCGGCTGGAAGGGCATCCGCTGTGTAAAAACTTGCTGGATAAGTTGGCGATTCATTCCGCTGGGGCGACCCCGGATTAAAAAAGGGACTAAGCTGACAAGAAAATGAATTAATGAATGAATAATTGTGGTTAAAAACTCAAATGTGAGCTGACATCAGGGGTGTTGCTAGACATAAAGCTCTACTGGGACACAGCACCCCATTCAAAAAACATAAATAAATAATTAATTAATTAATTACTTAAAAAAAAAAATATATATATATATATATATTTTTTTTTTTAATTATCTATGATTTTCTTATTTTAAACTGTCTTGCCATTTTAATTTTTTTTAGTCTGCTTCAGTTAGGTTCTGATTATTTTTTATTTTAGTTAGTTTTAATTTGTTTTGCTTTTTTGCATTAAAATATTTCTAATATTTCTAATAGTAAGTATTCAATTAATTCTAATGATTATACAATTTTTATGTGACTAAATTAATAAACAAAATGCAAATAAATAAATACCAAAGTAAATATATACATTGCTTTTATCAGCGTTGGTTTGGTTGCACATAAAGAATTTTCTGGCATTACCACTCTTAATACACCTGCATATAAAATTTTAAAGCATTTACTGGGCCACTGTCAATTTTTACTCGGGCACATGCCCCAGTTAATGGGGTCTAGCGACGCCCCTGGCTGACATTGTAAGATTTTTTACATAAAGGCCTTGCAGCATTGAGGAAAAACATTTTGATTAAACAACAATGCATCCTCATTGTCAATTGTCATTCATTCATTCTTTTTTTTTCGGCTTAGTCCCTTCTTTAATCTGGGGTCGCCACAGTGGAATGAACCGCCAACTTATCCAGCATATATTTTACGCAGCGGATGCCCTTCCAGCTGCAACCCATAACAGGGAAACATCCATAGGCACTCATTCACACACATACAGTACACTATGAACAATTTTAGCATACCCAAGTCACCTATATACCATATATCTTTGGCCTTGTGGGGTAAACCGGAGCACCCGAAGGAGACCCACGCCAACATAGGGAGCACATGCAAACTCCACACAGAAACACCAACTGACACAGCCGAAGATCAAACCAGCGACCTTCTTGCTGTTAGGCGACAGCGCTACTCACTGCGTCACCTCATCTCAATTGTAAATCAATAAATAAAATTTAAAAAAGAGCAGCAGCTCAAATGCTATATTACAGTGCCCAGGCATGTCATTATGTCAATGGTTGCTCACATTGTGACAATTTGTTGCTGGGGATTAAATGTTTCTAAAAATGCTCAGACTGACTAACTTTTGCTTTTTAAATAATGTGTGATGGTCTTTGATTTAAAGTTTAGTGTTGTGATGGGCTATATACAGAGAGAGAGAGAGAGAGAGAAAAAAAAAACATTTCACAGGCAGAATTGGTGTTAATAAAATTTTTTGACATTTCTTTAATAGTTCATTATTTACCAAAAAATATAATTGAACAGACAAAAAGTAATGTTATCAGTTGTTATTAATAATCAAGATTACTCCCCAAATAATTTCTCTTTTCTCATTCTTTTTTCTTTGCCTACACAGATTTACAGACATTAGAAAACAATAATAAATAGACAATGATTTTCCTATAAACACAAATCAAGATGGAAGCATTGGCTAATTTTTTTTTATGTCAACATGGTTTAATATTATAGTCAAAAATACAATTTGAAAGCTTAGCCTATGTTCTATCTATCTTTTTTGGCAAGGTTTATATGGACAAAGTTAAGCTCGTCGGACTGTATGCCTAAGGATGTTTAGCAAAAAGGCCTCACATTTTAAATAGGCTACCACTGAAGTATTAACGTTACCATAATGTCTGTAATTTTATTTCTTGCAATTCAATTAATTACTTTTATTGCCTGTTGTAGAGTAAGTTGATTAACTAAGATTAACTAAGACAAAAACAAGTTTAAAATGCTATTATTTTATTTATATGTATGGATTGAGCACATACAGAATTTTAATAATAAGCATCATTAAATTTAGATGTAATGTAATGTATTAATATTTATTTATTTATTTATTTATTTATTATTATTATTATTATTAATATTATAATTATTATTATTATTATTATTATTATTATTATTATTATTATTATTATTGTTGTTATTATTTTAAACATTCTTGTTAGACATCCACAGTTTGTTTATTTTGCACGTGAAGGAAGTTGTATAGCAGAGTAAACCTCCAGTGTTCAAGTCTCGCGATAAGAACCGTGACTCGCCCCTGTTAACACGCTTAGGAAACCCTGCGCGTGCCTCTTCCTTTTGCTGTCCACAAGCAAGGTAAATCATACTCCGCGTCTTTCTAGACTATTCAGCGACTTTTAAACAGTATTTCATAGTATTTCGTGCATAAATTCATCTTAGTATATAGTGGCACTCATGTGAACTCCCGACTATTCATAAAATGACACGCAAAATGACAGTTTATTTGAAAAACGAGATCGCATGCTAAGAATCCCCGGTCTTCCAATGGCTGCGCCCATGGAGGTGCACTGAGGCCTGCTCCGCTTTACATCTTTTGCTTTGTTAAGATGTAACGATAGGCCCTGAGTTAATAAAAGTTACTAGTATTCGTTACGTGGTTTAAGAAAACAACCATATAAGTTGTTTTTTTGTTAGTCCTTAGCGTTACGATGTGTGCTCAATACATAAGGCAGACATAAGCGTGGTTGTTAGCTTTTAGCACACACGTTGTCTCAGAACATTCAACTAACGTTACACGTATCAACAACCACAAATGCGTATTATATTGTAAATAAAGTATTGCTGATAACAGCAAGGTTTGTTCTGCCCCTAACCACATTGTGCATGAACACTGATTAAAAAGTAACACATCGATGTTAGCTTTCTATACGTATTATGCGATTTGTTTTCTTTACTGTTAAATATTAATATAGGTTTTGATGTTAATTCGTTTTCAGATGCCAGGTGGTGTAACAGTGAAAGACGTCAACCAGCAGGAGTTTGTCCGGGCGCTGGCAGCCTTCCTCAAAAAGTCAGTACATTTTATATTTATGTTCAGTGATGATTGAACGTGCTGTAATTCAGTAGTTAACATTTGAACCGAGTTAAAACTTTTCATCAAATTTGTCCTAAAACCATTAAACAAGTCCTGGTCTTGGGACAATTTTGAAACGTTTTTTTGGTCCACTTCTAAAGTTGACTGCTGTGTAATCATGCTTGAGACTTTGTGATAAAAGCATGTGTGTGTTTTAGCTAATTATGAACCCTTGTCTTTTGAAAGGTCGGGGAAGCTGAAGGTGCCAGATTGGGTTGACATTGTCAAACTTGCTAAGCATAAGGAGTTGGCTCCCTGTGATGAGAACTGGTTCTACATCAGAGCTGGTGAGTTTTTCATGTTTTATCATAGCTTATGGACATGCATAGAATCAGTGTAACTTTCGTCCATTCCATATCCCATATATATAGATAGATAGATGTGTGTAATATGTGTATGTATGTGTGTATATATATATATATATATATATATATATATATATATATATATATATATATATATATATATATATATATATATGTGTGTGTGTGTGTGTGTGTGTGTATGTATGTATGTATGTATGTGTGTGTGTGTGTGTGTGTGTGTGTGTGTGTGTGTGTGTGTGTGTGTATGTGTATATATATATATATATATATATATATATATATATATATATATATATATATATATATATATATATAACACATACACACCACCTACATGTGTATAATGAATTTAAGTGTTATCCGTTTTTCTGTTCTAAAATAAAAACTGAGCCAAGATTTTTTTTTTTTGAAAAAGGCTGATAAATAGCCTCAATTTTCAATATTTTGGCTTGAAAATGGTTACAGAATAGACAAAAGATACCCTGATTGCATGGAAGGCTGGCTTTTGTGTGTTGCTCTTAGTGCACAAAGTTCATGCAACATTTGCACGTTAAAATACACATGCTGGCTGTGTATTCATTAATTTGAGCTGTTTTTAAGCCTCCTGCTAGGTATATTGCATTGATTCATTAGTAAATGTCATGTCATTATTTGTCAGAAGCAAGGAAGATGCATTGTGAATGGCTTTTGTTAACTTGTACAAGGTCTACTCTGTGGCATATCACATGTTCGTTTTTTTTATTTTTTTTAATAAAATATTAAATTACCTTATTGTAAATACTTACTTGGCGTTTACAGTAGTCAAGATTAAAAGTGTTTTAAATGAACTATATGATTGTAGTGATGCTTTTAAATGTTACTAGTACTCATATAGCAGAAAGTATTTCTCAAGTGTATATACTTAAATTTAAACAGTGATTTACATGGTTCAGAACTAGGGCTGGGCGATAAACTTGGTATCAATATTTATTGACTGAACACCATTGTCAATATCGATTTAAAAAAAAAAAAATTTAAATGTAGCTTTATGAAGGCTGTGGTTTTATAAAAATGTATCTGTTAAACGTGGCCCTTGGAAGCAATCCTATTCCAATGGAGGCGTGTAACTTGCAGGATGCACCTATGGGAGTGACGTGCATTTTCAGCAGCACCTAGTTGAAAACGTCTAAACTTTTCCAAATGCTACAAGTGCATCGTGATTCATGTCAAGTAGAACTATCCAATCTGCTTCACACTTTGTATGGAATATACACATTTCAGTAATAACGACCAACTAATTACCCGAGACAAACGGTGCATTCAAACACTACAATTGTTTGTCCATTTATCATCCTCTGAAAAAATGGTTTATGGTCACCTAGTTACGAGAGACTCGGGGAGCGCGAGTGCAAAATCTATTGTAAATGGTCAAGGAATCCACACGCCCGAGATTGTCACTTAAGGTCAGAATAACAATGCATGCAAAATTAAGTGCTGAATAGCAGCAGCGAAAAGATTATAAATACAAAAGGATATCTCCGTAGTGGCTTTTTGGTTTCTTTTCTTGTGCATCCCAGCCAACCCATCTGAGTTTTTTTTTTTAAGCATAAGCAGTAATATAGTCATTCAACTTCACATTTTGTAATGTTGCGATATGTATTTGAATAATGGTTGGTCAGTCGCTCAGATTTGGTTATAATTTGTGTTGTTCACAGTTTGAGGTTTACTATATCATTATTATTAACTCCTTAAAGGTTGCCTTGATTGTTTATTATTTGCACTTTACATTTGCACACACTTTGTAACATTTTATTTATGTAGTTTATCTAAGTCTCTTTAACACTTTTATTTTTTAAAAAAAAGATCTTATATATTTGTTTAAATTTTTGTTTTTGACTATTAAATCCATTTGCTGTAGTAATGTTGGTAAATAAAAAAAAAAGTGGTTAATCCTAATATTTCTAAATGGATTTTTAAAAACATTCAATAATAATCTATATTGAATGATATGAAAAATTGTGAATTTATTTATTTTTTTTTTGCAATGTCACTCTGCCCTATTTAGAACAGTTGTGTAAAATGATAAATGCGAAGTACTGAAGTTTATGTAACAGCCCTAAGAAGAGGTCAGGTAAATTATAGAATGCAATTTTCTGTTTGGCAGAATTATTATTTTTATTTATTTATTTTTTTTTAACAATTTTTGCCTGTTTACATTTGACACTTTATAAAGTTTTAGAGTTTTTATAAAATTGTAGTTTTGTTAAATTAGTTTCTAGGTGCATGTTTTTGAAGGCAGCTGTTAGTTTAACTACAAAGTTACAAGAGTTGATTAATGTGTCATCAGTTTCTGGTTTATGGTGAGTTTTAGTAGTTAGGAACTGATATTACAAGTTAATTATTTTTTAATAGACTAGCATTGGTCCTTTTAAAGATTCGTTTTTTTTTTGGCATATTGGTTGTCCTCCACTACTCACTGAAGAAGTCTTTTCTCTCTCTCTCTCTCTCTCTCTCTCTCTCTTGCAGCCTCCACAGTGCGTCACCTGTACCTGCGTGGAGGTGTTGGCGTGGGCTCTATGACCAAGATCTATGGCGGGCGTAAGAGGAACGGTGTGTGCCCCTCTCACTTCAGCGTGGGCTCCAAAAATGTTGCCCGTAAAGTACTCCAAGCCCTTGAGGGCCTCAAGATGGTGGAGAAAGACCCCAATGGGTGAGTAGGCTGAATTTGTGTAATGTGTAGATGTAGTGGAAATTTCTTTTATCTACAAAATAAATTTAAACTCTGAGATCTGAAATTAAATAAGACCAGGCAGATTGTTTTATCATAGTTTAATTTTGTAGATTGAGCCATTCATACACAAGCATATTTGTGAGCGGAAAGAGCAGTGCATTGCTCTCAATAGCTTGCAAAATTATTAGTTGAGAGAACTGATTCACTCAACCGACTTTAGGAGTTTCACCACTCGCACCACAATCGTATCACAGAGAAATCGTATACTTGCATGAACTTTCACACTATTGATCATTCATTTTGTAATTAATACTCTATTGATCTATGAATATTGGGAAAAACAGATCCATTTGTAGTAAATTTCCATTACACAATCTTCTACACTACTGTGCTCTATTGATTCCTCAAGACTTTAGACCTTATGACTAATTTCTGATCTACTTCATCAGCGGGCGTAGACTGACCCCCCAGGGGACCAGAGACCTGGACAGAATTGCTGGGCAGGTGGGTGCCGTTGCATTACTGTATTTGAGAACTTGAGCTCTTACAACGTTGATTTTCTAAAGTCATATTTAAGAAGCTATTGATTTTGTTGGTTAGGGTTCTTAACTTAAACAGATACTGTATGAGCGATTGTGGGATCTCATAATTTACAAAATAGTGTTTCCTTTAGTTTTATAATTAAATTTTAATAAAATTCAAATGAGGCTGTATAATGCAGCTTTGAAGAGCAGATGCAGGTACTAAGTGTGAGGAATCGACTGACTTAAAAGGCCTTGCGGTTCAGTTTTGACTGCAGTAGCTTTGATTTAGTGTGTGGACACAGTACAGTCTTTAAAAAGGAAATGCATGCACATCATCTCCAAAGCCTTCGCTTGCATTTCACCCCCTCTGTTGGTCCTCTGCTTTCCCTGTGAGCTACCGCTGTGCGCCAATCCGATGCTGGAGGAAGTAAACAAGCCGATTGAATTTCATGCTCGCTGGGCTGCCGTATGGCGGCGTTTTATTCTGCCTGATCCTCCTTAATGAGCTGAATTCAGATGAGTTAACGTGATTTTCTTGTGTTGTGCTTGCCTTGGCTGTGTGTTCTGCACTCTTGACTCTTTCCAGAACACTGTTGATATGCTTGGCTTGGTGGCATCAGCAAAAACAATGTCAGGGTTGCTCCTAATCTCCTGGCTAAGATCACGTCCAGAACCTTAAAACCTTCTAAAACGTTTGCCCACTGTTAATTAAATTTTCTGCAATGGGATGCAGGGATAACTAGACTGATTTTGTGTCTTTTCTAATATTGAACTCTCTTTATTATCTGTTACAGGTTGCTGCTGCAAGCAAGAAAGTGTAAAATAAACTTTTGTTGGAAACCAGTTTCTGTGTCTTAGTCTTCTGTCTTTGATTTTTTTTCCCCCTCAGCATTAAAAATAAAATGCTGTAACCTTCCACTTTTTTTAAAATTGTGTAATCCATCCATCCCATGATTTTTCAATTCTGGGTCGCTTTGTGCATTCCTGGATGCTTCTGGCAATTAGCTTGCATCATCTTTCAAAACAGATGAAGTAAGGCTGGATTTGTATCATTTCTTGGCAATGATGCCGATTGATTTACTCATTAAGACAAGTGTCTTTATTTCCCTTCTGCTAGTTTTGGCAGAGGAATTTGGAGCAGTTAATGGATAAATGCATGGGAGTCAAACAGCTGTTTATTGAACTTGCTGCATAGTAACAGTGCCATCATGTGGGCATTCATGATATGACCAGTTTATGACCGCCGAAAGGCAGTAAGTGTGAATTTAGAAGTTTAAACCTAAAACGTTAAAGTTGACTGAGGATGCGTTTGCACCTTGCACATCAAGAAAATCGCAGTCTAAAGGCCAGATCACTTTTTTTTATTTTTACCACTGAAACGCAAACTGGCCTTAATTTTTGCCCAGCGCCAACAAAAATCTGATTTTATATATTTTTTTTTGCTGTGAAGTATTAATTTAAGTCACAAAGAAAATTCTGCAAATCAGGTGATAAAGAATATTGAGAATATTTGTCTAAATAAAAATTGCCAATAAACTTTTTAGTTTGTCATGAGAAAAGTAACTATCACACACGGAACTTTTATTTGTTGTAAAAAACATATATATATATATATATATATATATATATATATATATATATATATATATATATATATATATATATATAACCACGCTGGTTTGAGATTTAAAGTTCTTGTGGCGTCATCAGATTCGCTTCTGATGCTCGTTGCAGCTGAAGTCTCGCTACACGGAAAGAAAAGTGTGAAAACTTTTGACATTGTCAGATTCTATTCGGTTGGAAAGTCTGACCAAAACGGATTTCGGACATGTCATGTCAAAACAACGGTCAAAGATCAGATTTTAGCCTACGATTTATTGGTTCTTTGGAATTTGTCACATTTTTTCTCAGAGAACTTAACATACTTGAGCATGAAGGTACAGTGAAATATTGTGGCTGTTTTTTTCTTTGTGCAGTATCACTTTCAATGACTGATGAGTCACTCATTTACACCATGAAATTGTTTTCCCTTGCTTATCGGTTCTTTCATTCAAATACATTATTTCAAGTTTCTCATCCAGTAATAATTACTGTACTTTATACCCTATGTAAGTCGTTGATCACTAAGTTATAATGTCGATATAAAAAAGCTGCTTCAAACAAGGGCCAAAATAGTTACTTTCCATGATTTTATATACATACAGGTAAGATTTGTGTGCCTTGCGACATATAAATAAATGAACGTGGTGATATGGCAAGAAAAAGCACGACCCAAAACACAGAAAACACCATTAAAATGTGTCTTATGGGTAAAGGTATAACATTTGAATGGCGTTTGCTGTCGTTTCTGTGATTTGACTTATAGTTTGTTTGAATGTTTTTCCTGTATTCACCGTGGTGAAAGACGACTGCACGCAAAAGCCCTGGAGTTACAGGCGCTGTTGAACAGTGCCCGCTGGATGGGACTTTTTTATCCAGCCATCACTGTAAGCTGATGAAAACCGATTCAGCGCGGTTTTGATTATGACTCCAAGAATCTTCAAAACAGACAGGGAAACGTTATTTTTTTCTATTCGAAACTGCCCTACCATTGATTTCTTTTCATTGCATCCCTGCTGTTAAAAAAGTATTCCTGGTCTTCACTCTTTTACAATTAAACATTACAAGCGGTAGACTTTTGATCATAAACAAGTAGCCTACATAAGGTTTTTCGTGGAAGCATAAATGCCAATAAGAATCTTTATCCCTAATAAGCCTATCTTACTGACGTCACATTGTAAAAATAGCATACTGTTTTAACGCTAACAACGTGATGGGAAAACATTTGTCAAGTAAACTCCATTTTGAACTGGCTGTTAATGTGCACCAGAGGGCAGCAAAGTTTAAGATATATCACCAAAATTAAGTTGTAGCCTTAAAGTTAACTTATGCCTTTTGGGCCACATTTAGCTATTCTAAAAAATTTCCAGATTTCCACAAGTTACTGTAATTTCTTTTCACAGTAAATTACATTAGTATTGTTTTACCGTATTTAACTGTAAAAAGTTCACAGTAATATGTTGTATTCATAATTTTTTGGTTATATGTTAACATGTTTACAGCTAATTACAGTAAAAAGGGCTTTATCTTTTGAACGTTAGTTATAGAAATTCAAACTTTTTTTATTTCATTCCCACAAACCACAGATTTGAATTTTTAAGAACTATATTCTCGCATGAAAAACTGTTAAAACTGCATTTCATGACATATCAAAAGCAATATTTAAATTAAAATATTATGCAGGTTTTCTCATCCGCCAATACCATTTGCTGCAGCTTGGTGCAAAATGAATCCTGGGAGAAAAAATATTAATTCTCAAAACACTCCAAACTAACCTTTTTTTCTTATTATTAAAGTCAGATATATGTAATATTTTAAATGGCAAAGAAAAAAAATACTTACTATATTGTAATCACTTTTGCACTGCTTAAGTTCAGCACTCGTGTGACATCGATTCAGATATTTTATCAGACGTGTTCATAAGCTCATGCTCATCAACATGCAGTTAGTGTACAACTAGTTATGTTATGTTATGTTGAGTCTTATTCTACTCTTATATTCATCTTTTTTTTTGCAGCCACAGCGATTGTTGTTGAAAACCTGATGCTACCAAGCACCCCTTGCTTGATTATTCAAGGAAATGTTGATGCCTTCATCGTTTTGATTAGATTTTTAAATGTCCAGTTGATCACAGATTTGTTGTGAGCACTTTTATGTACAAACTCTTTTTTTTTTTTTTTCTTTTTCCAGAAGTTCTTCCAGTACTCAGACAAAAAAAAAATTTAAGCTAGTCTTTGTTTTTATTAACAATTTCACTGGGCATGTGTGTTTGTTTGCTTGGTTTTCAATAGGCGGTCTATGAAATGACAACTTTATTTGTACAAACAAATTAAATTATTCACAAACATCTCTAATTTAGTCTTTCATTCCCCAGCAATACAACATCAAACAGTCTTATTCCTTGGAGCAGTGGTTCCCAACCTTTTTCTTTGGGGCCCCCCCCATGAACATATACAAACATTGGAGCCCCCCCCACCATATAAATACACACGCACGCACACATATATGTACTGTATATATATATATATATATATATATATATATATATATATATATATATATATATATATATATATATATATATACTGTATGTGTTTGTTTGTGTAATATTAATATATAATATGTATAGAAAATATAAATTAATCACTTTTAACTTGTCTTGGCCTTCAATAAAACTAATCTTTGTCTAATCTTTTTCTTCGCCTCTGAAGAACCACTGCATTTACGTTTCTCTGCCATTTTTGTTTTGATTTTGCCTTTACGACGCGTTGGACAAGCACATTGCGTGAGCAAAATTTAAATAATTATTTAAAGTTATTTATTTAAATTATTTTTACTATTATGTTGGAATTTTAAGCATGTTTTGATTTTGATTTTTTTTAGTACTTGAAAATACATATATAATAGTAGGGCTGCTTGATTTTGGGAAAATCATAATAACGATTATTTTGGTCATAATTTTAATCATGATTATTCAAAACGATTATCAGTTAAAGTCAAAATTATTAGCGCTCCTGAGAATTTTTTTTTTTAGAAATATTTCCCAAAATTATGTTTAACAGAGCAAGGAATTTTAACAGTATTTCCTATAATATTTTTCTTCTAGGCTTATTTGTTTTATTTTAGCTAGAATAATAACAGGTTTAAATATTTTGAAACCAATTTAACTTCAATATTATTAGCCCCCTTATGCAATATATATTTTTGATTGTCTGCAGAATACACTACTGTTATACAATGACTTGCCTTATTACCCTAATTAAGCCTTTGATCTGCACTTTAATCTTAATGTTTGTATTTTGAAAAATATCTAGTAAAACATTATTTACTGTCATCATAGCAGAGATAAAAGAAATAAGTAATTAGAAACGAGATATCAAAACTAATATGTTCAGAAATAAGTAAAAAAAAATCTTCTTTCCATTAAACAGAAATTGGGCTGGAAAATGGTTGCTAATATTCAGGAGGGCTAATAATTCTGACTTCAAGTGTTTACATACAGTTATTTCCACCTTGCAAAGGAAAGAGAAATAAATACAATAGAATAAAAATATTAAACAAACTGTGATTTAAGCATCTTCACTGTAAGAAAAACACTTTAGCTACAGCAGTCCTTCAGTCAAGACTAGTGAGGGATTTTGTCATTGTTTGATTAATGATAAAAACAGGCGGCAGCAGAAATATTTCTCGCTGTCTCTTTAATGCAGGGGTCTCAAACTCGCGGCCCGCGGGCCATTTGCGGCCCTCAGTGCAATATTTTGTGGCCCGCGCCGACCGAATCAGAATCACTGACAGAATCAGCGGAGCGGGGAGAGAGAGCGCTCCCTGCTCCGCTGATTCTATCCGTACACAGCGGTCACTGGCATTCCCCGCCCGCTGTGTTGTCGCGCGCGTTCTCATCAGCTGTGTTGTCGCGCGCGTACTCAAGAGCGGTGTTATCGCGCGCCTACTGAAGGGCGGGACCGAGGGTGTGTTGCGTCCCGGGGGCACTTTTGATCATTTTGGAAGGGCACTTTCTATGCAAGACTAAAAAGGGCATGTGCTCTGCACAGGTTGAGCCCTATGTGTGCACGTGCCTGCCCTGCATCTTATATATATCATAGGTAGATACAGACTGGTACAGACTGATGTGACTGGAGTGGGGTAGGGGTGTTTTATTTATACATATATACACCTTTTTTAGGTGAGGGAATGGAAGTTTTGAGTGAGTTCCCCCACTTTTTTCCCAGGACTTCAATAAGTCAAAGTACAGGTCTAGATTTAATGATGATCATCTTCAAGCCATACTGAGGGTCTCAACTGCTTCCGCTCTAAAGCCAAATGTGGTTCAGATTTGTGAGAAGAGGCGCTGTCAAGTCTCTGGCAGCAAGAAATAGGCAAAAGATGCCATGTTCAGAAGAACTGTTCATAATCTTCACTCAATGTTCTATTATTATAATGTTCAGGACACTTCATGTTCAGAAGAAATAATTAAAACTGTTAATAATGACATTTGAGGACTTTTTTTTTTTTGTGAAATCCCTTATGCGGCCCAGCCTCACCCAGACTTTGCCTCCTGCGGCCCCCAGGTAAATTGAGTTTGAGACCCCTGCTTTAATGGTTTCTCTTTCACGTCTTTTGATCCTCAACTCGTTTGTTTATTACACAAATGAGGGTTAATATAAATAATCAATAAACACCGCGTTTTGACACCTATTTGACCATTAAAGCGTTCACGTTAAGATGACTTTAGATGTCTGCGCTCCGCTGCTCGTCTCAGTGTGCGAATGAGACCGAATGCTGACCGGCCGAATGCTTCTGATTGCGGGTGCTTGCTGCACACACAAATAAGCACGCGGTCTTTCGCGCTTTTAGAAGCAACAAACGTGAACAACTGGAAAGGGGGCGGTTTATGATGCAATAAACTTTATCTCAATTAATGCTTTTTTAATAATCGTTTGAAATCGAAACCGGATTTTCGATTAATTGTACAGCCCTATAAAATAGTGGAGCATTTTTATGCCTTTTTCTACCTCAACACTTATCCTCTCCCGCGCCCCCCTTGTGAACTCTGGCGCCCCCCTTAGGGGGGCGCGGACCCCAGGTTGGGAACCACTGCCTTGGAGGGTCAAGCAGTCATGGGACCTTACCTGGATTTCACAACTGGCTTCGGATCTGGTCTGAAATTGAAGTATGCAGAAAATGCCTTTTGCACTTTGGAATTTAAGGTAATGCCTGTCTACATTTAATATTGTACCTGAGGGCATGTTTTAGTGGATTAAACATGTAATGAGTAGAGGAATTACCAGCCTACGTCACACAGGTTCCCAGTTGCAAAAAAAAAAAAAAGACTTTCAAAAGCAAATATGTCGTAGAATGCCAAAATAGAAAACTTAACTTTTACCGTACACCACAATGCTTTTTATGCCAACCGCATGTCTTAGCAACATATTTGAGTAGAGGCGTGGCGCGCACGATGTACCTGAAGAGCGATGGGGGTGAGTTGCGCGTAACGTACCTGAAGAACTAGGAGAGATGCGGTTGAGATGGGTGTGCAACGTATTTAAGGACCGGGCGGGAGACGCGCAATTTCCAGGAGATTATCATTCATTTGCGGGCATCCAAGAGTCTCTATGCATTTGCGGGACACTCCCGCAACTTTCAGGAAACTTGGGATGTCTGGTTGATGATTACCCAGGCCTTGTATAGCTCTGTCATGGTTTTAAGCACTACAAAGTTTTGAATCTGGTAATCATGGAACATTGTTTCTTGCACATGACCACACAGAACAAAATTGTAAGCACCCAAAGACTTGTAAGCCTTTAACTTCTCTCTTGTAAAATGACTTGGAGTTTCAGTGAGATTGTATATTTTGAGCTGGATGCTTTGCCATTTTATCTTATCCGATATCCATTGGGAAGGTGCTATTGCAAATGGACCTTTCAGACGAATGCCGTTCACTTTAATGGTAATTTTTGCTGAATAACTGTGCTTATCACTGGATGACAAGCTGTAATAATACACTGAAAGCATTATGTAAATAATATATATAATATGTAATCAATATAACTTATTTCCAATACTACAACAAACTCTGTACTGCATTGATTGTCATTCTCTAACTGTAAATACTATATCACTCCCGTTTTTTTCTGCAACCTTGCTGCACGTGCATCCTAAATGTTTACAAACCGGTAATTTTTCTATAGGAGCACAAGTCATGACTCCCCTTGTCCCGTTGTGATGAAAGGGTGTGTTGCAGACTCAGTTTGTGTCTCTCTGCTGGAGACCAGAGAGGAAGCTGTCTTTAAAAAGATGGAGCTCTTATGCTGGATTGATACCAAATGTGAAGTTACATTTTCAGGTGGGTGGATTAAATACAAGTCATTGCAAATGCATAAATTGTGGGGAATTTTTAGCAGCAGCACAAATTAAGTGAAACGCAAAACGAGGAAAAATCTTTGTAATATTTGCAAAAACTTAATTGAAGTGAAAACAGCAAATTCACAAGTTTTGTATTCACTTCAAGTTTTTTGCATATATTCTTCCAAATATTCAACTCATGAAAAATTTGCTTGATGCAAGAAACATCCTGCTAGTATTCAAGAGCAAGTGCCGTGGTGCATGTGTTCACTTTGCAATAAGTGTAAACCCAGCATTAGATTACTCTGCAAATGGAAGATGTAAATCATATCAACTGTTTTGAAATGCTCTGCCTGGGTTTATTAAAACCACTATTTGTTGTTGGACAGTTCTTCATTGTGTATTTGTGATGGAAATGTCTTTCAGACGTTTTTGTTCAAATGGTTGCAGTTTGACTGAGCTAGAGTTTTGTCATCATGTTCAAACTGAGCTAACAGTAATTTTGCTCTGTAGTGCCGCAGTAGTGTCCCACTGAAGCTGGTGATTTGGAACAGACAACGCCATTTGTTGAATGAAACCAGCAGTTTATCTGCCCTTTTGCTTCTATGCTTGATGTTTGATACAGTGTTTTCAAGGTTAGGAAAGTGCTTGGATTTTGGACAAAGTGATTGAACCTGCTTGAATTTGAAATTGTAGGGCTCGAAATTGCAACCGTTTTGGTTGCATATGTGACAATTTATTTATAAAAGCTCAAAATAAATTTGGGAGCATTTGTGTGAGTGGATAAAATTGTGGCTGTGTTAGCAGTTTCCAATGCAAAATGTGCACAGCATGTGCGTATTCAGGAGACATTCACGCAGAATGCCTATTTGCACAAAAAATCGCTAACGCAATGCTCATTAATAGTTTAAAGCAGTTGACATGTCAACTTGCTGCAGTAATCAAAGCCTGCAATGCCTGCCCCGCTTTAAAGTTCTGGCCCACTGCTCTTGGACGCGAATGGATTGGTCAATATCAGCTGTCAATAACTTAGTCAATGCTTTCCTTCAAATGACAGGGAGCTACAGCTGTGAAAATGTTAAGGTCTGGGTACGAGAGAATAAAAACAACACTGACAGATTTTGTTTTAGAAACCACCTAAAGTTACAAATAATGGCACATTTTTTTTTTTTTTTTTACCATTTTTGGGTGAGCTATCCCAAAATATTAATGTTCCAAAGTATTCAACAATTTAAATTAAAATGTCATATTGTGTTTTTTTTTAAATAGCACAATGGATTTAAATGTAAAAAAAGTACATACAGCATATATAAACGGAATTTATTGTGGTTGTTAGGTGCTGGAAAAGCATAAAAAAGCACATTGAAAATGCTTGAAAAGTGCGGAATTTGAAGTTGGAAAAGGTGTAAGAACCCTGAGAAATAAAAAGACGGCCTCTGTAAATGTGCTGTTAAATGTGTAGATGAGTGTTAGAGAGTGGATTAGAGAACAAAATCATCCCTGCGTCCCAGTCCAGCTTCAGCCGGATCACCTTCAGTCTCTGTTGAACATTTAAAGTTGTGCGGTGACTGAAAGCTGACTGTGTTGTGTACTGATCAGACAAAACCGCACACGGCACACTCTGCCATGGAGGAAATCATCTTCTTTTCTCTGGTTAGTTGCTTCGACAGACCCGTATGTGTTGTTTTGGTACAGCCCTCAGAGCCAGCACACAGTGGAAATAGTCAAACCTCTCTGGGTTTTCTGGATAGGGTTGACCTACTGTACTGGACTTTAAGTTGGTCAGATCATCAGTTATGGTCAGCAGAAGAGGAGCAGTGTTTGGATCCAGTGATTTGAACAATCTCGACTTTAAACTTCAGGCTTCCCATGAGTTCTGCCACATTTATCAGCACTCCAGTGTGCATCTGTGGATCCTGCAGTGTTATCTGGACTCTTTCTCTAGACAACATGAAGTTTTGCAGAAAGGGCTTGTTGGCAGTAGATAAATCATTAGTGTTGGCGTTGATGTTGTTTGAAAGAGCTTCTATATCTTTGTCTATTTGTTCAATCTGGAGTGTCATTTTGTGACTCTTCCTGCATCAGTGCAGATATTCTGCTCGTATCTTCCTTCTGCAGAAACTGATGAAGCTGTTCAAAGTCCTCCTGCAAGAGTCTCCTGCTCTGCTGACTCTGCCTTGATGTGTTGGGCTGCATCATCAAATGATTGTTTGATCTCTTAAAAAGTTCTTAGTTTTTCTTGCAACTGTTTCAGTTGGATCTTCAGCTCCTCCTTGAGAAGCAGTACGGTTTCTTCAGCTGTGATTGAGGTGTTTTTCTGAGTCTCTGCACACCAAACACAGCAGATGCTGGTCATCCAGACAGAAGAGTTTGAGCTTCTTTTCATGCAGATCACACAGCTCCTCTGAAGCTGAACTCTTGCTCTTAATGACGGATTGACAGATGTTGTGGAGCGCCAGAATAACCGTGGCCAAAGCAGTTCTGTAAAGATGTCTAAGCACACGGGACACAACAGGTTCTCCTCAGAGACTCCACAACTCATGTTCTGTCAAACCTTCTCTCTGACGGTCAGAATATGTGTATTTCCTTGTTTTGCTTGTTTACTTACTCAGTTCATTATGCGATTTGATCACGTGCTCTTCACACATTTGAGGATAATGATGACCTCAGATCTGGAATTTCACCTGTCATTACACAAGAAAACTCATTTAAATTCAAAGCAAAAACCAGGAAAAACTCCAGGTGGCACTCTTGTGCAGATTTCACTCTCAGATGCAAATCTTGTTTTTCTCTCAATCATCTCTTGCATTCCCTTGCGAACACGGGGAGAGCGAAAGAGAGAGAGAGAGCACTCTGAATTATTAGCCCCCCTTTGATTTTTTTTCTATTTTTTAAAATATTTCCCAAATGATGAATACAAGCAGTTTTTAATTTTTTAAACACCATTTTAAGGATGAAATTATAAGCCCCTTTGAGCTAATTTGTTTATCAATAGTTTACAGAACAAACCATTGTTATACAATAACTTGCCTAATTACCCTAACCTGCCTAGTTAACCTATTAAAGCCTTTAAATGTCACTTTAAGCTGTATAGAAGTGTCTTGAAAAATATGTAGTCAAATAGTATTTATTTTCATCATGGCAAAGATAAAATAAATCAGTTATTAGAAATAAGTTTTTAAAACTATTATGTTCAGAAATGTGTTGAAAAAAATCATCTCTTCATTAAACAGAAATTGGGGAGAAAAATAAACAGGGGGGCTAATAATTCAGGGGGCTTATAATTCTGACTTCAACTGTATATGTGTACGTTATGTATGATGTCAGAAGATGTTTTAATATGTTCTTATAGTATTTATCAGTTCAATGGAGAGAGGCTTCACCTTTTGAAATTTTTTTGAAATGTTTACACAGATGTCATTAAACTGTTAAATAGATTTGTAAAAAGTGTGTTCGTTTGTTTTTATTTTGATTTAAGTGTCTTCTCAGATCATCCAAAAATGAAGATTCCGTCATCATTTACGCATTCTCAGGTTGTTTCAATCCTTTTTTTGTTTTGTTTTGTTTTGTTATGTTTTGATGGTGTTTAAAAAAAAAAAAAAACATATTTGCAAAATTGGAAAAATCTTATGGTGAGTAAATCATGACAGATTTTTCATTTTTAGGTGACCTAAATTTGCTTTCAAATTTTACAGCACCAATTTTAAATTGCAGTAATCCGGGCTATAATTGTAACTTTACAGTTAAATCAAATATTTTAACTGCAGCCAACTGCTAAATCACAGAAATCATATTGTAACTTCACAGTAAAATATAGGTAATTCTACAAGATAATACTGTGAAATACATAAAAAAACAAACAAAATAAAACGTCAACATGTAAATTAAAATGTGCTTTTAAAAGTTCATTAAAATGGTAGGCTACTGTTCTTAAAAAAAAAAAAAAAAAAAAAAACTCCTGTACTTAAATGTAAAGTGTTAACCTATGGTAACCTATTCATCAAAACCTGGACATGTTGCTTGGACCTCATAAATATAGGGTATATGTCATCATATTCATATATGAACCATTTTTGATAAATTTTGAAATATATGTTGCATGTACATATGACATATTGGATTCCTCTGCATACCACTTGAAGGAAGCCCACATACAACTAGTGGTACACTTACCACAGTTTGAGAACCACTGAGTTAGAGCAAAATCAATAAAAAATAACTTGCTCTTATCATTTATTGAATTATTATTATTATTTATTAGGGACATGCAAGACTACAGGCTAAAGTGAAATACAAAATATCATCATCTAAGTTACCGGTGCCACGGCTAATTTGTGTTTGAGTGCTGATTTGTGTTGTTTACTGTAGTGTGTTTGCTTGACACAGTGTGTACTCAGATGTGCCGAGGAAAACAAAGCGCTGTAGGCTAACAATGCTGTTCCGTGCCAGCTTATCTGCGACCGTGAGTACACAGAATCTCCTTTTTACAGGATCACTCATCAGCACATACAGCGTTTCTGAGTTTACCCTTCATCTCTCAAGAGATATTCATTTGTAATATTTTCCTATCCACCTCTCTCCCTTGATCTCGCCAGCTGTTCTGGAGCACCTGAAGCTTCCCTCTCTTTCTCTCTACCCTGTAATTTGGAAGCAACAGAGAAAGATAAACATGTCTTTGAGTGATAGTGGAGAATGTCAGGAATGCTTACAGAGAAGGTGTTGCTGTTTGTTCACTTGCTACTGTCTGTACATGGCCAGTCTGACCTCCAACGACGCCGTCGGTGACTACGAAGGCCGTTTTAATATTTAATCTTAAAGAATAACATATTAGTAGCGATCTGTTTTCCTGCTACTATATTTCAGGATCTTCTCTGTTATGAGCACTTTTTCACAGGCTAGTGCTAGTGTTTAAGTAGAGGCTTACTTAACTTTTAGTTTATAAAACGCTGCAAGTAAATATCTAACCTAATTAATCAGATACCTACTAATAGTTGGCTATACCTCACACCTCATCATCTATTTGTTGGTACTATCAAAAGTTTGCTAATGACTTTTATGAGGACCTGTCATTGAAACATCAAACATTTTTATATTCTATAAGTTATTTATTGGGTAATATTTTTTGGACACTGAAATTCATTTACTTTATTAAGCTACTAGTAGCCTATTTATTTATAATACTAGCCTACACTGTAAAAAATAAATAAAATAATCCAGGGTTCAACATATTTTATCTAGGTTGTCCTAACACAAATCCATTAAGTTAACGTAACTAATTTAAATTGCACCTATTTCACCCCTTTTTCAGGATGTAATATAAACATTTGGTGTCTCCAGAATGTGTCTTAAAAGTTTTAGTTCAATATACCTATCAAATCATTTATGATAGCCTACAGAATCTGCCCATTTTGGTGTCTGAATACATAACTGTTTTTGTAGCCTGTGTCTTTAAATGCAAATGAGCTGCTTCTCCCCGCCCACCATTCCCAGTTATGTGTCTGCTTCTCATCATGCGTTACGTCAGATAAACAGCTGTCAGTGACAGAGACAGAAATGGATGAAGCTGAAATACAGCTCATTATTCAGAAGTACCAAGTCATTTATTTGATGTATTTGTGGTGGAGTTTATACAAGCCTTTCTGAAATAATGAGTCTCAGACAAATGTCGTTTGCAGCACTGACACATATTAGCATTTACTGACACCATGCAGCTTTGGTGATTATAGTGGTTAAGAATTACATAGCATTTCCCTGTCTTTATTACGAACATGCTCTGTTTTAAAAATGTTTTAAACTTATAAAACATAGACAAATCACAGAGAGTTGTAACAATTATTTTAATTCTAGTTTATAAAAAAAAAAACAAAGTTCTGTGGACGTGTGTATACATGTTATTATAGAAATATGGTGCCTGTCAATTAATTTGGTGGATGGGGAAAACCGCACTCCTACATCATGTTGCGCTGGGCCTCAAAATCACTGGGATTTGGGTCTTAAATTAATGTCAAGAAATTTTTGTTGTGTTTATATCACTCCAAAATGGCAGTGGAAACACTATAACGGCACACAGATCCGTCCAAACAGCTTAAAGTTGCTTTTCATCATAGGTGCCCTTTAAGTAAATTGAAAAAAACTATTAAGTTTCCCAAAAAATCTTTGGAATTGTGTCATTTCCGCTCATTTTAAACAAGTAATTTGGAACAAGCAGCAAAAAAATAAAAATAAAAAATAAATAATAATAATAAATAAATAAATAAATTGAGTATTAAATAATTATTCATATCATAGCTTATTTATTTTACTACATATTGATTAGACATTAGAACAAGCAGTAATTGGTAGAATTTAATTCATAATATTACTTGTAACATTGTGGGAAAAGTACTAATATATTCTTAATAGACAAGTTCCAAAATAATTCACTGTATTTAAATACAGTTGTCTTATTTTTAGGTTGAATTGAATTAATCCCATGAGTAATTTTAACTTAAATGACACAGCTTGTATAACTTGTCTTGTATAAATTGCCTTTAAAATAATACATGGTGTCATGATATATTGATCATATACTGTAGGTACATATTTGGTATATAGGTACTGTTGAAAGAGTAAGTATAATATCTAATAAATCGTTATTTTGTTAATACATTACACACTAGTATCTACCATATAAGTTCTCTAATAATAATAATAAAAATACTAGTTAATGTTAATGTAATAGTTAATGAAATTACTACTAGGCTTTTTATTAACTGAAATATTAATAGAATGGAAATAGGTACTATTAATAATATTTTGTAAGGTTAAATGTTAACACTGCTTGCCATACTCAGAGCTTCTGCAGCCTTCACGTTACGTTTATTCAGTTTTCCAGGGCATTGTTTTCATAATGAAGCCGGTGGGTGTAAATAGAGGAAATTAAAAATGGTAATTACTGCAATTAGAATTACGCTGTTAAATAATTAGATTATTGTGGTCTCAGGTAATATGTCATGCCAGTTTAATAGTGGCAAAATGTAAACATAAACAGTTTTATTGCTTAAATGCTAACTGTGTATAAGCTGACACAGACACTCTGCTGCTGTTTGTAATTTTTCCAGGGCAGATGTGTTGATTTCTGGACCACACGCAGCTACCTCAAAAATAACTGTATTATCAGTGAAGTCTCAAAGCCACTCAACACCCTTCTTCTGCATTTTTTCCACCCCTTGAGGATAGAGAGGTCTGTGAGAGTGGGTCGGGATGACGGGTAAATACAAGGACAGAATGCATAACAAGATTAAGATATAATCAAATGTTCCTGTTAAACACAACTTTTGTTTAGTTGTGTGTTTGAGCCTCTGCATTTCACACGCTGTTAAAGTATGGGTAAAGATTTTTATTTTCTTTCTTTCTTGGCCATGGCTAATCTAATCTTACAGCCAGTTAGCTGAACTGAATGTCTTATTGTAAAGAGAAAAGCAAACGGTTTGAGTTGAAACATTCACAAAACTCTCTGTTGAATAATTAGAGTGGCTACTTTCCTCTGGGTTCTGTAGCCTATCATGAAGCTATAGCTGAACAAACTCAGGCTTAAAGGACTGGTTTCAAGTTGTCAAAACCAAACCAGTACAACTGGATGTTGTTTATACCTTGATGAGCCGATTATACCTTGTTCATTAGCTTCATTAAGTCAGGCTTACTTAGTTCAGGCAATTGTGAGTTCATTAACTATGGTGTGTACATGAAATGGGACATTGGTAATAAACAGTAATTCACATTGTGATACATTATAAATTCATAATTCGCTCCTTGCAAGTAATTACACAGTAATAATTTAACAACATAAACTAAAATAAAGTGAGCTGTTTCAGTGCAAGTTAAACAAGTTAAACCTTATACTATCTCTCTATCTTTTTTTTTTTTTAGAAAAACTGAAAACCTAATAAAATTTAACTTATCACCTTTTCATATATATAAGTTATAAGTTATTGTATAATGATAATGATAATGGTTTGTTCTGTGAAAGGGGCTAGTTTCCATAGTTTTGTCCTTAAAATGGTGTTCAAAAAATAAAAAACTGCTTTTATTCAAGTCGAAATGAAACAAATAAGACTTTTTCCAAAAAAAAAATTATCAGACATACTGTTAAAATTTCTTTGCTCTGTTCAAAATAATTTGTAAAAATATAAAAAATGAAAAAATTCAAAGAGGAGCTAATTCTGACTTCAACTGTGTGTGTGTATGCGTGCGTGCGTGCATGCGTGCGTGCATGAGTTTATATTTGTGGATTTGGACATTTCATTAGGCAGTTTTGATATATGTGCCAAAGCATATAAATAAATTCCACTGGCTATAATTGTCAGCATTGTAGGAATGTAGTACACCTCACAGTATTATGACATTTGCATGAACCACAGCTCATACTGAAAGTACACTATAAAAGAAATTGTAAATTAACAGTTTTTCATATTTTATGATTCATGTCTTGAACTCTGATATATGCCTATCTAAATCTTTCATCCAATTTCACTTGATGTTGAAAAGTTTGGGAAAAAAAATATTTTCTTGACATTTTTATTTGTTTAAAGTGATAAATTGACTGGGTTGTTGTAAATTAGGGTACAAAGTAGAACTGTTGGTTCTTTTCTGTTAATATATGCACTTATTTCTATGACCAGTATATTATTCATTCATTAATTCATTTTCTTGTCGGCTTAGTCCCTTTATTAAACTGGGGTGGCCAGAGCGGAATGAACCGCAAACTTATCCAACACGTTTTTATGCAGCGGATGCCCTTCTAGCCGCAACCCATCACTGTGAAAAAGTATATTATTTCTTATGCAATACTATATTGTTTCAAACTACAAAATGGTCAATAAAAGACACACTGTTAAATGCGGAGTTTAATTTTCACCATAAAAGTTAAAACGGCAGAGATCAAGGTCCCATAACACAATTCATAACCATAAATAAACAGAAAACAACAGAAATAAACAATACAAAGTAGGGAAACTGTTAAATTATATTTTTAACACTCAAAAACAATAATGAAACTGACTCCAATGGGCTCTTTTCGCCATATTGAGTGGCTGTTCTAAGATGCTGTGTAGTTCTTATAGCGCTCTTAGCATGGCACTTTTTTTTATATTCTTTTTTTTTTCATTTAACTCAAGAAGTAGGTTTATGTGAATTATCTCACACAGTCTTTCTATGCCTCTTAGACTGGCATTGGCAGCTTCTGCGTGGCGTCTTTGTTAATCTACCCATCATTCTCTGTTTGTGATGGGGCAGGTGGTGTAGTAAGTCGTGGTGCTTTTGTGCATTAATCTTCTGTGTGTGTGCGTAAATGTGTCTGGTGTGTGTGTGTGTGGCACAGCCTCAGGGCAGACAGGCCTGTGTTGTCTTTACTCAACAGTCGCATGGCACGGCCTGCTCCCTTGGACATAACACCTGTTTTGAGGGCAAAAGGCGAGCAGTGAACAGATGCAGGTTAGAAACACTGTGTTTGAGTGTGTCTGTTTGGCACTTGATCTGGCTTCAACCGTTTGCCAGACATAGTCAAACACCTGTCAATTGATGGACGAGAACAGAGGCAAGTTTAAAGGAAGAGAAACTATTAGGATGATACAGAGCAGGGCTGGTAATTAAAATAGGAATTTGGTATTATTTGTCCAAAAACTATAGTGATTAACCCATATATATATATGGTCAAAATTATTAGCCCCCCTGTTTATTTCTTTCCCCAATTTCTGTTTAATGGAGATATTTTTCAACACATTTCTAAACATAATAATTTGAATAACTCATTTCTAATAACCGATTTCTTTTATCTTTGCCATGATGACATATACTATTTTACTAGCTGTTTTTCAAGACACTTCGATACAGCTTAAATTACATTTAAAGGCCTAATTAGGTTAATTAGGTTAACTAGGCAGGTTAGGGTAATTTGGTAAGTTATTATATAATGATGGTTTGTTCTGTAAACTATTGAAAAAAATGGCTTTAAGGGGGTTATAATTTTGACTTAAAAATGGTTATAAAAAAATTAAAACTGCTTTCATTTCCAGAAGAAAAAAATATCAGACATACTGTGAAAATTTCCTTGATATGTTAAACATCATTTAGAAAAAAAATAAATAAATGAAAGGGGGGTTAATAAATATGACTTCAACTGTATATATAAATAAATAAAAGTTATAACTAGTTATTACCCATATAATGAATTAGTTATTACCCATATGTTTATTTCAGGAATTTTCTCAGAGTAAGAGCAATTCTGGTTATACTTATATTGAAAACTTATTTAGAAATAATTATATATTTAGCATAAATATTGCCTTTCAGAGATCATATGGTTTGTCTTCCACACAAGTAATTCTTTCATATTTTACCATTAAAAATAGCTCACAGTACCACACAAATACTATGTTGTAACTCTCTGAAACTGCCCCTGTTAGATTTTGATCTAAATTGTGTCATGTTGGGTCTGTATGTGTAAACAGCCCCTTTTTGAAAATACTGGGAAATTCGTTCCAGCATTTTTCCGGAAAGAGAAGTTGTAACATTAGCAGTAATTTGCTGGAATGCTGCACTGTGTGAATGCAGGAACATTGCTGGAATGAGCATGTTCACATCCACACTGTTTATGAAAACAAAAGCATTTGGATTCTTTTCCAGACACTTAGCTGCTATAGTGTTTGCTTGATAAAGTTTCTAGGTTCCTTCTTAATACCAACTGTGGAAAAAAATATTGATAAAATACTTATGATAAACCGCCGTTGGTTTATGTGCAGGTGAGCGCCAACACACTCACACATTATGTACATCTCGACATGTGAAAGTGGTTCTCCATATGTTTTCGTCGAAGTTGTTCACAATACTTATCCACCCACAGAATTTGTAATGTCAAATGTGTAAACAGTGCATTTACTCACGAAATGGTAAGGTTTATAATCTAATTAATACAATGATTTTGAGTCACAGTTCTAAAGTTCAATTTCAAACTGTTTATTTTATAAGATCTGAGGTGTACTATCTGCTGCTGCTTTAAGTATATTGCAATAAATGTAATGAAAAATGCCATTCAAACTTACATTATTAGCATTTAACACAGAAAACAGTACATGAGATGTACCTAAGGTGATCATTGTCAGTTTTCTGTTGTTCACCTGTCAGATATAGAAGCCATTTCTAAAATATCTATTCAAGGTGTCAAGGTGTTGGTCAGAACAAAAACTCCTTTAAATATGGAAAATGTTCCTTCTATAGTGCTTTTATTTAGAACAAGACTTAAATCTTAAATCTCTAAGTCTTTAGCCTCAATCGCCAGACTCGCTCCTTAATCTGGCAACCTGCGCTTGCATTAGTTTTGATTCTGGAATGTAATACCTAGTTCAGCCACTGGGTGTCAAACTTACATACTGCACCTTTAATGTAATAAGGTCAATCAAACATAAATAACATAGCAAACTGTTTGCTAACAATAGTCTATTATAGTAACCGCTGCAAAATATACCCCAAAACACTGATAATGGTGCTCGATGATTTGACAGAAAAAGCCTTTCTGTCAGAAAAGTCTCATGACAGGTGAGAAGGTGAGCCTGACTTGAATAAGAATCGATGTGTAACAAATATATAGCAAGGTGTCTGACAACACCCAGTCAGTGTTCCTGCAAAATGCTGTTATCAGAAGCATCCACATCCTGAGGGTTAATCTCTTCCCGCCCACAAAATACCCAACAGTCACACACACACACACACAAGCTTGTTTGGGGTCTGTCTTTGCTCTTAAACAAGTCCTCCCGATCTAATCACATAAACTGATAACCATACAGTTCTCCTATTTCCGTCGTATTTCTCTCACCTGCGCCATCGCTTCACCTCTCTTTCAACTCAAACCTCTGTTCGCCATAAGCTCTCAGCTGCTCTGATCCCCCTGGAGTATGTGTGGTCTTATCTTAACAGCGTCTGACCCAGAGTCCCGCTCTCGTTTACTCCTATCAGCCCATTCCTCTCCCATTCACTTGTGTAGACAATGCCCATCCACCATCCCACTCCTCCATGCAGGAATATGAATTTTGCAACATCCCGCTATTAAATATTTACTCGAACAGTGTCCGGAGGAATGTGAACATAAGCCATGCACATACCTGCAGTTATTTATTAAGTCTCATATGACAGTCCAGATCCCTCCAGTTGGAACAGACACGCATGAGTTAGGATTATTAGAGCGGGTTAACTCTCTAGAAAGACATCTATGGATTATTTATGACTGCTGTAATGGTCAGCACTGATGGCGTGATAGTTGCTCTCCAGCTTTAGCAATGTGTTGAATGGAGTAATACATTTTTTTGACTTGGAGCTAAGGTCTTCAACTTTCCTCTCCCCTCACATCACTTCAGAGGTCAGACATGCTGTTTGTAAAGTAGGAGAGCTTGGTAACTTGGAGGAGAACTGTGGTGAGGGATTGCATATGAAGTATGTGCTGGATAAAGTGTATTTGACTGCAAGATTTTCACATTCTCTCAATGACTCTTAACTCTCCCCCAAGTTTAAGAGAGCTACTTTGTTACAGCGGTTGACCAATGCTGTTTTGTGTTGGCAGGTTGGTTTGATTAAAACAAACCTTACATTACAGAACCATAACAAGTATAGAATGCTGAATCATTGTCAAGGTCATGTTCCACATTAGAGTTCAGTACTGGGGATGGATGTACTTTCTTGCAGCAGATCTTTATGTATAGAGCTAGATTAGTCTCAACAATAATTAATGCAAAAACCTGATGTTCACATGCAATCAGAGTTCATTTCAAATGAAAATCAAGCATTGTATGCATGCTCTGAAAGAATTGATTTCTGCATAATTGTGGCAAACAATTTATATGGGATGAATTTAATCAAATAAAATTTAGTAATGTTGAACTTAATTTGTTTATTTAATGTCAGCCCAAATATTTTTTTACAACCACTTGACTTAAAACCATTTAGTAAATCCAAGGAATCATTTTTGAATATTATTTTTTTTCAGTGTGTCTGAAAAAAGCCAGCATGTTGCACTAGGGGTGTTACGCCCCATTCACACGAGGCATCAGTGTCAATGCTTTCCATTTACTTTGAATGAGTGACATTAGGCGTTGCTGAACTGCATTGTGCATCTTTCAGCGCTGCTTCAGCGGCATTGCTTGCTGCAGAAGTTGGGATTTTCTCAACTTTTCAAGTGCCAATAAAAGTGTCTGCCAATCAGATCGCTGTATGCAGATACACCAGCTCAGACAGCTGATTGCTAACTAATTTTATTGGCTGACACTGCTATGACAATTGCGTCAACCCCAACTTCATCCATGCCCTCTTTCAAGTGTTGATGCTGAAGCCCGGTGTGAATCGGGTGTAAAGGATCACTAATCACAACCCACAGTTCAGAACACACGTGACCTGCGGATTAATAACTTTTTTGAATTTGTAGGTTAATTCAACATTTATAACCACTGCAGATAGATTGACTCCCGCGTCATTCAAATCACATGTATGAAAGCATTTTGGTTTCCCTGTAAAATATAATAACAACAAAAAGGGGACTTACCTAAATCCTTTCTTAGGCTATTAATTAAACAGTTTGTTTAGCCTGCATTAATGCATTCAGTATAAATCTGTACAATTAAACATTAAAAGATTGTGATTATTGTAAATGCAATGTGAATGATAATAATTTTTCAGTTAATTACAAACAGTCAAATAACACAGAAGTACTGGGTGAACAGTTTATAGTTTAGAAATAAACACTGATGTTTATGGTAAAGATTAAAATCACTGTTTAATGAAACGTGACGCTGCTGAATTTTGTAGCAATTACATTGTGTTACCAATCGCTGGCGACAAACAACCATCAAAAATGTCACTGAATAGGTTTTCAAAAATGATACACCTATAATGAAACAAAAAGTTTTATGTGTAAATTGTAGAATCATTAATTAAGAATAAATATAATATTTTGTACAAGATGTTAGATTTCTATATTCAGCATTTTCAGCAACAGTAGCAAAGATCATTTTTCATATTGAATATTTTTCTTTTTTCGGCTGGTCCTTTCTTGATTTAAATTTTTATTAAAATTACAGATTCTAAGTTCTGTTTGATAAAACCAATGTTTTGTATAACTGAAAAGCATGACATTGTCCCCCCTTTTTTTTCCTTATTCAAAAATGTAACAAAAAACGTAGTGTGATCCGAACCGTGAGATTTGTGATCCATTACACCACTATTTTGCACTATGCGTGAGTTGCACTGCATGCACTTACCCCCTATTTACGCACATGCAGCCTACTCAACATGCAAAAGACATGATATGTGAACATGTTCTGTTCTCTGTTTCCCATGCTGGATTTTTGCACATAAGGCGTGTAAAGTGGAGCACCTTGAATACAATGCTTTTAGTGGGTTATGATTGATTGAACAGAAAGCTCACATCTGATTGGCTAAAGGGTACAAATGACCTGGTAAAAATAGATACATTTATGCACTTTGAAGTCTGATGTTTGAGAAAATATAAGGGCTCACAAATGTTATGAATTCTTTCGGAAAAATGTAATTGTTAAAATGATGTGATATAGCAAAAAATATTAAAAACAACTTTTAATAATTAACATAGTTGTACACTTATCTTATTATAAGGCTATTTATTCATTCATCATCTTCGGCTTAGTCCCTTTTTTCATCGGGGGTCACCACAGGGAAATGAACCGCAAACTTATCCAGCATATGTTTTACACAGCAGATGCTCTTCCATGCTGCAACCCAGGACTGGGAAACATTAATACACACTCATTCACACACATACACTATGGCCAATTTAGTTTATTCAATTCATCTAAAGCACATGTCTTTGGACTGTGGGGGAAACTGGACCACCCAGAGGAAACCCACGCGAACACGGGGAGAACATGCAAACACCACACAGAAATGCCAACTGACCCAGCTGATCAAACCAGCAATCTTCTTACTGTGATAGGATCATGCTACTCACTGCTACACCGTGCTGCCCATGATGCTATTTATTTGATATGAAATTATGAATATTAATGAATAATTATTTATCTCCATGACTTCAAGCAATTTGGACTTGTTGGATATTAAATCAATAGGGTTGCCACACCAAAGGAAAACAAAAGTGAACAATTTTATCGTAGTTCCACAAAAGTTAAATGTCAAAAATTGTCAGGTGGATGTCATGGGCTTCATAGAGCATACCTTTCAACCCTCCAGTTTTTTTTTTTACCCATCACTGAAAAAAAACAATCATACACACATTTATTCACACGTATACATTACGAACAATTTAGTTTACCCGATTCACTTATACCAAATGTCTTTGGACTGTGGGGGAAACCGGAGCACCCGGAGTGAAAAGTATAGTGAAAAAATAACACTGAGGCAGATAATTAAGCAATTGAGCATTAATGATGAACACTAGCTGTTAACTAGCTGTGTTAGCAGAAGCAGTGAGGAGAAACACAACTATGGACAGTCCCCATATTAGATGAAATCAAGTCATTAGATGATAAAAAGTGACTTATTGCTTGCTGCAGTGATAAAATAGTTCAAAAAGTTGAATTTTATTCTCTGTGTGAATTGTCCTTAATTAAGGTATTGGATAAGTAGATGATGTCAATACATTTTTGTTTTAATTTTGACCACTTTGTTTATACCTTTTTGGGAGTGACTAATATTGATATTTTGATGTAATATTGTAAAAAAAAAGGCTATCTTTTGATTTGAATGCAAAATGAGACAACTGAAATGATAATTCTGTTTCACTTCTGCCCTGAATGCTTCAAAATAAACTGAACATCATATGCAATGTTCTAATTAGCGAGTAAAGTAATGCATTACTTTAAGTAATAATATTTGCATTACTTTTTAAAAATATGAGTAATGGATCCATGAAAAGTAACTAAGTAACACAGTTACTTTTTTGGGAAGTAGCTCAATATTGTAATGCATTACTTTCAAAAGTAACTTTCCCCGTTAGAATAAGTACCAGCCTGATCTCACGAGGAAACGTAAGTATTTTACGTTTTGTAAGTTTAGTGGCTAAAAAGTGAGCTAGAGAGTTCAGTTCTACGAAAATGTACAAATTTAAAGGAGGCATGGCACCCAACCCCACCCCTAACTCCAACCGTCATTGGGTGATGAGCAGATCGTACTAATTTGTACGAATTAGATCATACGAATTAACCACTAAATCAAAAAATTATGAATTGGCATGAGATTGAGGTGTAAGTACTAGTAAGAAAATTGTGCATTTCACATATTTTCATGTACAAATTAAAGAATTTTATCTTTTCAGATAGCTAAGATTAAATGACTTCAGGTTAGCGTGCTTAAACAACACTTTCTGTAATGTTTGAGAAATAGGTCAGCAGGCAGAGAGTAGATGTGTTTTTTGTGTGGCTGTTGAAAAGGATTGGACCACTTAGGAATTTACACTACGAAATCTATCTAGTTGTATATGTTTTCCTCGACCTCTGGAAGGGCTTGGAAGTGGACATTCTCTAAAATGTTTGACCTTGTTTACGTTATTATTGACAATCTACATCTGAGAGACTTTGCAGTTATAGTGGCATCCACAAAAACTGGTGTCCGCAAGCGATTTGTTTTTATAAAGTTCCCTCTCATCTATTTTCTTCTACTATTTTCTTTTATTTCTGATTGTCTGCAGGTTTCATGTTCATGTATTTGAGTTGTATCTGCAGTGTGAGAAGAGAGAGCGACCACGTCCGAGATCTCTTATTGTGTATATTCTCAAAGCTTGCCTGTCAGGTAATGCAGAGCCACAGTGGGACATTGAGACTGCTGTCTGGATAAAGAACACAGACTGTCCCCTTCTTTTGAAAGAGAAAGCTCAGGAGAGAGCTCACATGGAATGCTAATGCTACAGTCAAAGTCAGGACAGTGAAATTTCGGGACGGCGCTCCAGAAAGGAGACATTGTGTCATTTGCTCTGAGATCCATTAGCGGGAAGTCATACGTGCCTTTCTGTAAGGAGGGTCTGTAAAACATGAAATGAAAGTAAGGTGTCTACTGTCGTTCTGTGAACATAGCTTAAAAAAAGTTCATACTGTATTTTTGAGTAATGTACATGATCAAGCACTTCCTTTAGACAACTTTAAATGTGATTCTCTTAATATTTGGATTTTTTTTTTGACCACTCAGATTCCAGATTTTTAAACAGTTGTATCTCCGCTATATACTCCATCCCACCAAATAGGCAAAAATACATTGTATAAATCAAAATAATTAATTTTATGCCAGAATTATTACAATATTAAGTAAAAGGATGTTTTATGAACATAATTTAGTACATTTCATACTGTAAACATATATAAACCTGATTTTTGAGTAGTGTGCATAATCAAGTACTTCCTTTGGACAACTTTAAATGTGATTCTCTCAATATTTGTTTTTTTTGACTGCTCAGATTCCAGATTTCCAAATAGTTGTATGTCAGCCATATATTATATAGCAGCAAACATCCATAAATGTAAAGCTTATTTTTTCAGCTTTCAGGTGATGTAAGAATCCTACATTTTAAATTGACACTTATAACTGGCTTTGTCACATTTGATGAAAAAGTGAGTGTAAAGTTGCTGCCACAAAAAAGTGAAGCGCTTAATTAGGAAACGGGACGGAAATGAATGTATGAGGGTTAAAAACATTTAATTTCTGGGCTCTCCAGAGCAAACTGTGGGAAGAGATTAAAACTTTGCTTCTCACTTTGTCCCGATCATAAAGTCATCTGCATACTCTGAAGCAGATGAAAGGCCTGAACCTGCTTTAGGGCTGCGCAAATGTAACAGACAGACATTTAGTGTTACATTATGCGTTTGCCGGAGGCTCTTCTCCTCTACAGTAATGGGGAGTCGTGCTTCCCTGTCTTTTGATATATGAATGACCCTCTTTTTCATTTTTCATCACAACCGCGGTGCTTCTGCTACAGCTGTGCCTCATGTCTAGCCGTGTTTTAAATCTGTAGCACAGCACACACACACAGCATTTCATGAATAACAATGCAATGGTACTATTCGTCGCCCTTTGGGAGTAATGGTTGGGTGGGTACAAAGACTCTGCCCATTAAAGCGGCCTGCAACCTGCAAGCATAACTGCCACTCAGCTCTCACAAACTGATTTTTTTAACATACGATTGCATGTTTTATTCTGTTTGTTGACCCGTTGTGTCGTTTCCAGGTTTGACTTTGTTTGGGCGTTAGGTATATGCGTGACCTGAAAAATCTGTCCCAATCAGATATGATTATCAAGTTCAAACAGTTTAATCTATTTATTAGGCATGTCACTTAATTAAATATGTTAAGTAAATGTTAATTAGACCAGTTAATCGTGTGCATGAATAATTTATTTTGAGAAAAGCCCTTAAGTGAAGATCATTTTAGGTTTTGCAGTGGTTTACAGTTTGTTGCAGTAATTTCTTTTTTTTTTATTCTTTTTAAAAAATTTTATTTATACCTAAACTGATATGTGTATTAGGGCTGCACAATATTGGAAAAATTGGACATTGCAATATTTTGTTTTGCTGTAATTATATATTGTGATATGAATAAAGTTTCACATAGATAACTTAGCTCTATTTGGAAATTATTAGTTTATTTAGGCTGATTGGAATTATTCTGGAAGATTATGGGGGTTATTCTAGTTGGAAGATAGAAGTGAAATGTTTTCATGTCACAGTATTCACATACAGAAATTAAATAATCATATGTAAAATAGCAGTGAATACTTCAAAACTCCCCTGCCTGAATGCTTAAATAGCTCTATTTGGAAAGAATTAATTTATTTAGGCTGATTGGGATTATTTTGGAAGATTATGGGGTTATTCTGGATTATTATTGGGAAGGTAGAAGTGAAATGTTTCACATCACAGTATGTTGGTACAGAAATAAATAATCAAATGTAAGATAATACTGTATTGTATAAACATACATAATCATTAGAGTTACAAATAGTACAATTTTATGTGCCTGAATACTTTAAACTCTCCTGTCTGAATGCTTGCACAGTCACAGGCCTTAAAAACACACAAATGATCAACTCTTGCTCCTTTATGGTTAAATTCATCAGTGACCCCAAAGATTTTCTGTTTTCTGAATTATGGCTCCTGGTAAATTATAGTCCCAACATTTAAATCCTACACTGCACTTTCTGCGATGTGACTATTGCAGATGTGCACATTGCGATATCGATGCAGGAACAATATATTTTGCAGCCCTAACGTGTATAAATAAAGGAATTGTTTTTTTACAATCATAAATGTTTTTTTATTATTATTTTGTTAAAACAGGTCGGTACTAAAAGTTTGAGTTGTTCATAATTTATGT